>NC_055995.1:72659664-72837338 GCF_018446385.1 Zingiber officinale
CATTTTCACAGGACTGAGCGAGAACTCGTTGGAGAAGCATGACTTCGATCATCTTGACGTCGGGTTCGATCTATCTTCCATGGACTCTTTCGTCGACAGCGAGTGGATGATGGACGTGTTGGACTCTACTAATTAGCAATTAATGGAATGCTTAATAAGCCGCTAGCAAATATTATGTGCGTGTCAGAATAAATAATCAATTTTTATCAAAATAGGTAATAGGTGGGGTCGGCTATATAAATTATTATAAGTGTTGTCTTTTAATCATCATCTATATTTAAATAAATTTTATCTTATTTTTATTGCTGCTAACTAAATCTTTTCTGGTCTTCCTTTTTGTTGTTTGATGTGTACGTATTTGTCATCATATTTCTACATCATTTAACTATTTATTAGTCATTTAAACATATATTCATATCATCTTAAACATAGCTCTTGGAGTTTCTCTCAATAGATACAACTCCGACTTTCTCTTTAATGCTTTCATTTTTTATTCTATTCATTCTCGTATGTCAACATATCCACTTTATTATACTCTCTTTGCAACTTTCATCTTCTGCTTATATGGTTAAGTCATAGCCCAACATTCAGCGTCATATAACATAACATATCTAACCGCCATGTTGTAGAACTCCTAGTTAAGTTTTAGAGGTTCTTTACGATCATATAAAACACTCGACGCTAACTTTCATTTCAACCATACATCCTACTTGTATTTTATGTAAAACATCTATCTCAATCCCTCCATCATTTTGTAAAAACGATCGTAAATACTTAAATCTCTTAATTTCAGACAACTCATCATCTTCTATATTAATAATTATCTCATTATGTCTAATATTGCTAAACTTAAATTCCATATATTCTCTATTTACTCTGTTAAGCTTAGTTAAAACCTTTCACTTCTAATGTTTTCCGTCATGATTCTAATTTAGCATTTACTCATTCAAGTATCTCATCTACTAAAATAATATTATCTGCAAACAAATATGCATCACAGTATTATTTCTTGAATATATTCAATGAGTTCGTCCATGATCAGTGTAAAAAAAAATAGAGACTTAGAGTTGATCTTTAATGTAGCTCTATCTTTATTGGAAATACTTTAGTTAATTCATTTGAAATCTTCACTCTAGTTATTACATTCTCATACATATTCATAATTAGTTCAATATATGCTATACTAACACATTCTTTTTCTATATTTCTCTATATAATTTCTCTTAGAACTCTATTATAAATTTTTTCTAAGTCAATGAATATCTTGTGTAGATCTTATTTTTGTTCATGATCTTTTTGATTACTTGTCTAAGATGATGTATAGCTTCATTGTCGATCTTCCAAAAATGTACCCAAATTAGTTTTCAGTCACCGCGATCTCCTTCCTTAATCTTTTTTCTATTACTCTTTCCTAAAGTTCCATGATATGACTAATTAGTTTAATATCCTTATAGTTTACATAATTTTATATGTCTCCCTTGTTCTTATATAAGAGAATTTAAAGTACTTACCCTACATTGATTAGACATTTCTCATTTTAAATATCATGTTAAATAATTTTGTAAGTCATTCAATATTATGTTTCCCTAAGCACTTTCATATCTCTATTGGAATATCATCTAGTCCAATGGTTTTTCATTTTACATCATATTTAAAACTTGTTCTATTTCTGAAGTTAAAATTCTATGATAAAAATTTAAATTTCTATATTCATTTAACCTATTTAAGTTACCTAAGTTAAGTTAAATACCTAAACTTTCATTAAAAAGCTGATAAAAATACCTCTTCCACGTTCTTTTATTTCTCCATCATTTTCTTGCACCCTATTCATTCATCTTTAATATATCTTATTTGGATAAGATCTTTGATCTTCCTCTTTTTCACTTTAATTATTTTATAAATGTCTCTTTCCCTTTCTTTTGTATCTAATTTTTAATATAACCGTTCAATTTTTTTTTGTTTCATTCACTGTTTTTTAGACTCTTTTTGGGCTATTGTATATTTTTTAAAGTTCTCTTCATTTTATAAATATATAATTCCTTATAGGTAGTTCATTTTTTTTTTCACTTTCTCCTATATTTTCTCATTCCACTACCAAGATTCCTTAGTTGGTGGTGCATGCCCCTTTGACTCATTGAGTATATTCTTGGTTACTATTTTTAACTTTAATATCATTTTATCACATATCAAATTAAAGTCATTGTACATTTCACCTAATATCTATACTTCTACCTTCTCCTTAAATATGTTTTGTTTTCTATCTTTTAACTTCCATTACTTAATTCCATGAGTCATGTCTATTTTTCTTCTATTGACACTATAATTGAAATGTATATCTAATGCTACTAACCTATATTGAGTAATTAAGCTTTCTCCAAGGGTGATATAATCTTTATAAATATTTTTATCCATCTTCATAATTATAAGAAAGTCTATTTATGATTTATTATTTTCACTTTTGAACGTGAATAAGTATTCTTCTTTTTTCTTAAAAAATATATTAGCTAATACAAAGTCATATACTATCGCAAAATCCAATATAGGTTTTCTTTCTTCATTTCTCGTTCTAAACCTATAACCCTATGCACTCTCTCATATTTCTCATTTTTCATTCTGACATACTTATTTAAATCACCTACTATTAAAATTATTTCATTTTATAAAATATTTTGTAATACTTCATCTTTGTCATCCCAAAACCTTGATTTGACATCTCCATCTAATCCTACTTGAGGTGCATATATGCTAATTACGTTTATGTTTTCGTTCGCCACTACTATCTTGAGAGTTTGTAATTCTATCGCTCTTTCTAACTACTACAATTTTAGCGTTTAATGAACTATCTACAACAATACTCACTCCACTTCTTGTTTTAATCTTTCTTGTATATCATAACTTAAAATATGAGTTCTCTATCATCTTTATCTTTTCACCTACCCATTTTATCTTTTATACATACAAAATACTAATTCTTCTCCTAATCATCATATATACTACCTCCATTACTTCACTAGCAAGGGTGGATGCACAATAGGGGGGCCATGACCCCCCAATCCATGTCCGCCCTTGTTATATCATCGAAAAAATAAATGAATTAATTTATTTAAAAGGACCTAGTTATAAATTTTAAAATTTATTAGAATTTTATGCAAAAAATACAATTAAAAAGGTGATAATCAAACTTTTCTCCCGTGACTTCTTCTCCCATTTTTCTTTTAAAACCACCCAAACCCTAATCTTCCTCGACCCACATCTACGCACCCTCAAATATTTTTATCATTACCCTTATTGTCGTTGCCGCCGCACACCACCGTCGTTGTCATCGCCACCACGGTTGCTATCGATGCCACCATCGCCACTGCTCTCCAGTATTTTTAGCATCGTTGTTATCATGTCGTTGATGCTCAACAACGAAGATTCTTCTATTTAGGTGAAGTTTTTCTTACTTGTTTCCCCTAAGAGTCTTGTGTATGATTAAACCTACCTCGGAGATCATAATATACATAATGATTCTTGATTGTTTGCTGAATTTACAACCTGGATCATATAAATTATAACCTCATCCTATTCGTATAATTTACATAACAAGAATGAGTTACTCCCTCTCACTTCCTACCAAATCTTTCTAATCTGTAATATTTCCTATATCATGTTATATTTTCCCTGATATCACGTTCATAGTTGTTGGCCTTTATTCTATTTTTACTTTATTCCAGTGGCAGTATGCTTTATAGCATGACAGTTAATTGAACTTTTCTAATCATTAATGACTCAACCTTCTCAAATGGCTAATTTGTTCTCTTTCAGAACTTTTTGCTAATCATGTGATGTTTCTTCAATTTATATATATATATATATATATATATAGAAAATAATTAAAAGATATCATAGGAGAACTAAAGATAGTTATCTTAAAAGAGAATACAAATCCTTATAAGAATTTTAAGAAGATAAATTATGAGAATAATTTTGTTGAAATAATTTAACTAAAGTCGAATGATACGAGAAAGAGAGAGTTTCAACTCAATACTTGTAAGAAATATGAAACTTCTTAAGTAAACTAATGAAGAAACGAGTGTCACATTTATTTTATAGAACTTCGGTTCTAGAGAAGATTCTTTTTGCTAGATGAGCAATTAAAATAAGTTTATATAAATTCATAGCATTTGCTTCGTGCACAAAGAAGATTTTTTAAGGTTTTTGCGTGTTCATAGATTTCGGCCAAATTGAGATGATTATATTTTTCCTCATTAAGTGGATTGTGGGTCGTTCACGGGTCATTCGTTCTATTTTTATATGAGTTCTACTCCTTTGGCACTTAGTCATGTCCATCGAGTTCTACTCCTTTTGCGACCGAAACCTCCCTAAGACAGTAAGACTCCAACTCCATCGGCTCCGTCCGCCTACTTGTAGGCACCTTCTACCTCCTCTCTTGCCATATTAACCATGCAGCATTCGAATACAATGTATAATAATTATTTTTGTCACTTAGTATACGGCCCCCCAAATCTAAAATCCTGGATCCGCCTCTATTAACTAGTGAGGATTTTATGTTCAAAATCTTAGACTATTAGTTTTCTTATAATATTTATTTTTATCCAACTTATCATATCAGAAGTACTCTTGTCTATTTAACACTATACCAAAATTCTCGTGAAGATGTAGCTGTCATTACTGATACGTTATAGTCAAGCTCTGTAACACAAATTCTTATATATTTATCACTATATCCGAGTTTGATCATCTTTACCGAGATATTATAGTTAAACCCTACAATATATTCCTTTTAGAGAACTAACCTACCATTAAAATAATAATTTAATAGATATATTTATTAAATATTTATCATAATTTAATGTTAGCCAAGTATATCTATATAAATAAATATATTTAGTGTTTTTTTATCATTTTACATGAGGAAATTGATCACGTGTCCGAAAACTTTTTTGGATATTTCTTTTTAACACGTCTGGTCTATAAATATTTGGTGTTATGTTTTTTTTTTAAAACCAATCATCAGTGTCGTCCTCCGGATTTTGTAATTATACCCAATTAATTATTTAGGTATGGTTATCCTGTCCTGTCCTGTCCTCGGACGATTCCGTAGATCTCATGTTTTAATAACGTTCAACTAAATGTATTTTTGGACCTTTAATAAAAAAATATAATCCTTTAAATTATCGTACCCAATTCAATGACTCGTTAAGTCCTCTTTCGTCACTGTTATCTATGTACCTCCTTCAACAGCTTGAGTCCAAATATGAAGGCAAAAGCTTCTTTCAAGCGAAACATACTTGGAAATCATCAATAAAGATCAGCCACCAAATTTATTATCGTTATCGAGTGGTCAAATTTTAAAAATATTTTAATTTTTAATTTTTAATTTTTCTATGCGATATGATAATTTGATTTTTGTTGAATACAAACAATCTAATGCCGGAGATTTATGAGTATTAGTTGAATTTAAGTTATACTGAATTAAATTCAACTTACAGTCGAAATGACCTGAGCGGATAATCTCAAACTGCCAGTAGGGGCTGGTTTCTGTAAAGTGCAGAGTGAAAGACCAAGTCAGCAGAGCGAAAGACCAGGCCAACAGAGCAAAATTAATGATCATTACTCACCACTCACCAAGCTACGAAACGTCCTGTATTAATCTTCCTTTAATGCATCCGCTACATAAGCAACAAAAATGTTTACGTGGCAAAATGTTGATTGTTCCACTTGGGCGAATTTTACCCCGACCGGTCCGGCATTTGTATGGCAAGTCGCGCTCGCACACGAGTCAACTTGGTTTAGTGCAAATCCGGACCCTGGATTTGCACCCCCCCCTGCGCACCCACGCGTGAGAGAGAGTCTCTCCCCATGCATTTGTTCACAACCTCAATGTATGTGAATCAATATAAACCAACAAAAGTGCCTTGAAACTTCCAATGTGGGACTAAAGTCTCATTCACAATGGAGTCTCTTTCCTCTTCCATTTCTTCTCCATTCACTTATTCAACAATCCCCCACATGAATGGAGATAGGGTAAGTGATAACATTCAGCAGTTGAGTCAAGTATAGGATAGGTAGGTTTATCCTTTGAACCTTCCCTTGTGAAGATTTGGTTGTTTACTGGCTGATAGTAGACATAATGTCCTTGAACTATACTATCATCTGTGTAAGCAGTGACAAATCTCACCCAAGACTCTCCCTGATACAACTCAGTTCTCATGAGTGTGTTCGTTCTTGGCCATGAACACGCCTGGTTCTGTGAGAAGCTCTAAGAATTGTGCCTCCAATTCTCTTCGAAATGGCCCTACTTCTTTCTCACATAGGTGATCCCTCAAGAGTTGCCATCTACTCTTCTTGATCATTAAAAGTCCATCGGCTACCTTGGTCTAGTCACTATTTCATTGGGTTATCCTCCTACAGTGTGTCTAGTCAGTGCAGATTAGTTGTCTATTTGAACCTAGTTCTTGGAATTTCCAGTCAGCATAGGTTGGGTGTCCTCTGCACTGATCACTGACAACGACATCAAGCCAATTCCTCTTGATGAGCTTGCAACAAACTCTCGATTTAACTCTTGGTTAGCGGATCCGCTAGGTTATCTTTTGACTTCACATAGTCAACAGTGATAACTCCCGTTGAGAGTAGTTGCCTAATGGTACTATGTCTACGACGTATATGTCTAGACTTACCATTATACAGATGGCTTTGTACCCGACCGATTACTGATTGACTATCGCAATGTATGCAAATCGCCGGCACTGGTTTTGGCCATCATGGAATATCTACTAAGAATTGTCGTAGTCATTCAACCTCTTCACCACATTTGTCAAGAGCTACAAACTCAGATTCCATCGTGGATCTAGTTATTACGATTTGCTTAGAAGATTTCTAGGAAATGGCTGCACCTGCTAGAGTGAAGACATATCCACTCGTAGACTTAGAGTCTTTTATATCAGATATCCAACTCGCATCGTTGTATCCTTCGATCACAGCAGGATATCTTGTATAGTGCAGTCCATATTCACGAGTATACCTCAAGTACCTCAGTACTCTTGTTATCCCTTTCCAATGCTCAACACCGAGATTACTAGTGTATCTACTCATTTTGCTTACTGCATATGCCAAGTCTGGTCGTGTACAACTTATCAAGTACATCAGACTTCCAATTACTCGAGAGTACTCTATATGGGAGATACTTTCACCTCGATTTTTCGATAGATGTTGACTCGTATCTATTGACGTTCGTGCCAACGCAGTATCACCCTTGGTGAATTTCTCAAGAATTTTGTTCATGTAATGGGACTGACTAAGAACAAGTCCTTCTGTCGTTCTAAGAATTTTGATTCCTAGAATCACATCAGCTAGGCCCATGTCTTTCATATCAAATCTTGAGTTCAACATGTCTTTAGTGGATTTGATTATCTTATCATTACTCCCAATGATAAGTATGTCATCTACATAGAGGCACAAGATGACATAGTCACTCTCCGTGGCTCTCATGTACACACATTTATCGCATTCATTGATCTTGAATCCATATTCCTTCATGGCATTATCGAATTTCTCATGTCACTGCTTTGGTGCTTGTTTCAAGTCATATAATGACTTCACCAATATACAGACCTTGTTTTTCTATCCTGGCACAAAAAACCCCTCAGGTTAGTCCATGTAGATTTCCTCTTCTAAATCCCCATTTAGAAAGACTATTTTTACATCTATTTAATTTATTTCGAGATTCCATAGAGCGGCAATAGCCAACAATACTCTAATGAAAGTTATTCTCGACACCGGAGAGTATGTATCGAAGTAATCAAGACCTTTCCATTGTCGGTATCCTTTGATTACCAATCTTGCCTTGTATTTATCGAATGTGCCATCTGATTTCATTTTCTTCTTGAAGATTCACTTGCAACCTAGTGGTTTACTTCTCGGAGGAAGATCCACAAGTTCCCAAGTGTAATTTTGTAAGATAGATTATATCCCAGATGCAATTGTCTCTTTCCAGTGAGGTCCATCAGACGAGCTTACTGATTCCGAGTAACTCTGGGGCTCACTTTCCAACATGAAAGTGATAAAATCTGATCCGTAGGATTTTTCTACCCGAGCTCTTTTACTCCGTCTAAGCTCAACCTCAACTGGTTCATCATCATCATCATCATCTTTTTCTTCGCCTTGTGTTTCATTTGCCCATTTTGAGGAACTAGCATCCTCTCGGGTCTTATATGGAAACACATGCTCAAAGAACGAGACATTTCTCGATTCGATTATCGAGTTCTTGTGTATCTCCGGTATGTTTGATCCTATCTTAATCCTTTTTGAATCAAGCACCAATACTTTGGCAAGACACCCCCACATTCGTAAATATTTATAGGACGGTTGTCTTCCATTCCACAACTTATAAGGGCTCTTATCTATTTTCTTCCGAGGCACCTTATTTAAAAGGTAATTAGCTGTTAACACAGCTTCCCCCCACATGGACTCTAGTAATCCAGAGGTCAATAGAAGAGCATTCATCATCTCCTTTAGAGTTCGATTCTTTTGCTCAGCAACACCGTTTTGCTAAGGAGTATAAGGAGCTGTTGTTTCGTGTCTGATCCCATGTTCAACACACAACTCAGCGAATGGTGACACATATTCTCGCGAATGGTGACATATTTTCATCGCCTCGGTTACTTCGAACCACACATAACAATATTTTGTGTTATCATCTACAAAAGTGATGAAGTATTTATTACCACCACGTCTTGGTGTACCTTTTAGGTCGCACACATCAGTGTGAATTAGGTCAAGTGGTTCATTACTTCTTTCAATATGTTGAAAGGATGACCTTGTCATTTTCGCTTCAACACAAATCTCACACTTGTGTTTTGGGTCAAGGTGGAATGTAGGTATTCTTTGCATATTAATTAATCTACGCAATACATCGTAGTTAGCATGTCCTAGTCTACCATGCCACAAACACGAAGACTCAAGCATATAAGTGGAAGAGCTTTCAGTTTTATTTATCTTAGGCCTAATCGCCATTACATTGAGCTTAAACAACCCATCAGATACATAGCCCCTTCCTACAAACACTTCATTCTTGGACAATACAACTCTGTCCGACTCAAAGACAATGCGAAAGCGATGCTTGCTTAACAGTGATCCGGACATTAGATTCTTTCGAATCTTCGGAACATACAGAACATTGTTCAGAGTGAGATCCTTGCCCGAGGTCATCTTCATCACCACTTTTCCTTGTCCCATGATGTCCGAGGTTGCTGAGTTCCCCATGAACAATTTGTCTCCAATGACTTCGTCGAAATTGTGGAGCAGCTCCTTGTTGCAGCACACATGTCTGGTGGCTCCAGTATCGATCCACCATTGTCGCGGGTTTGAACCGATCAGGTTCAACTCAGAGACCACAACGCAGAGGTCGTCCATTTATGGTCCCTCGTTCAGGTTGGCCTCTTGCTTCTTCTTCGACTTTCTGCACTCCAAAGATTTGTGACCCACTTTGTCACAGTTGAAGCACTTCTTCTTACGCCTCCTCTGGGTCCCATCTTGGAAGACTTGGGGTTCTTCCGTTTCAAGTTTTGTTTTCGAGCGTACGAGAGAATCTAACAATGAGTTCCTCCACATTCTCCTTTGTGCTTGGTAGTTCTTGAAGTCCTTCCACCGGAGGCGCTTCTCAATGATAACAACCACTTGGAAGGTTTCACTCGTAATCATCCCTTCCGAGTGGATTTCGTGCAAGATCACCTGAAGCTCCTGGACTTGGTTGATCACCGTCTTGGAGTCAACCATCTTGTAGTCGAGGAATCAGCCCATGATGAACTTATTTGCCCCTACATCCTCCGTCTTGTATTTCTTGTCCAAGGACTCCCATGCCTCCATCAACGGTGCCGATCCTCACCACTGGGAGGGTCCTCAAGAACCGAGCCAGTTGAGCGTGGTCAGTAGAAGAGCATCTTCAAGTTCACCCACCGAACTTCTCTGCTTTTTCTCCGTGGTTGATCGGTGACGGGCCTGCACGTGTTGAGTCTGTTGCACCTCAACATTTTGTTCCGTGGCCATCTCAATAGAGTCTAGTCTGTTTCAAGATTGTTGGATACAAACAATCTAATGCCGGAGATTTATGGGTATTAGTTGAATTTAAGCTACACTGAATTAAATTCAACTTATAGTCGAAATTATAGGTCCCTTTGGAGGCCGGCAAGAGGGGAGGGGTGAATTGCCCTACAAAGTAAAACCAAAAACCCTTCTCGGATATTCAACTAACTTAAAAGAACTTGTAATTAAAAAGGCAGAGACTAATTAAGACAGAAAATAGACACAGAGGAATTACTTGGGTTGCAATCAGAGGATTGCTAATCCAAGGCAAAGACGGCGCTAGCCTCTTACAGCGTTGAAAGCACAGAAATAAATAACACAAATGAAAGCACTGGATTACAAGTAGTTTTCCTTGATTGATCAGCTTCCGGACCAAGGCTATATTTATAGTCTTGGTCCGCGGAAGGGTTCCGGCGCCTGGGATAAACTTTATCCCGTGAAAATCGCGATCCGGTCAAAATCACGATTCTGGCGCCGAGCAAAAAGTCAATTGACTTTTGTCCGGATCATTCTCGGTCCGGTCTGCTCCTCCGCTTAGCTTGGGTGATCTCGGCCTTCCTAGGGCTCACCGAACCCATGTTCCGCCTTCTCCTCGAGCAGCCTTCCTTCCCCGCGCCGCGCACGCTCTTCTCGCCCACCGCTCTTGCGGATACCTCTCCGCACCGGCCCGCTTTCTCGCTAGTCCGCGCGCCGACTGTGTTCCTAAGCTCCTGCACACTTAGACACAAGGGTTAAACAAACGCAGGACCTAACTTAACTTGTTTGATCACATCAAAACACCTTGGGGTTCCAACAATCTCCCCCTTTTTGATGTGAGCAACCCAAGTTAAGTTAGGGTAATGATAACGGCCCAATTTTGTCGCGAATTGGACATCAAATGATGAAGTACCAAACCCCTCCTACACTAATGTAGCATAGGAATGACTCGGGTCGTCCGCCAACGAAAGTAACGATAGGATGGTAAACTTAGGATCGTATGTTATTTCTATTTTTTGGATTTTCAATATGGAAATGGGGGTTTGGGTTTTGATTTTAAATTTAACAGATAAAAAGCAAAGCAAGTGTAGAAAACTAATCTAATGCTGGAATGAAATCTAACTATGTGTGAATAATTAATCCACAACGCATTGTCACTCTACGTTATGGGTTAATTATCAACACGATTAATCTAGGGAATGAAATAACGAAGCATCAAATGAAATCTAATCTAAATAATGAAAGACAATGCAAGTAATAAAGCTATGTCTACTCTAACTAACCATTGAAGATTTTCCTACATCGCATTGTCACGCTACGATACAAGAATATCCATCAATGGGAATAACATGAAATATAACAAAGAACTCAAACATGCATAAAGAAAGCAACAATCAACCAAAGACAATTAACTAAACAACTTTGTAGAAATTAAACAAAATCTAATTATGCATAAAAGTTAAATTTGTACCACATTGTCACGCTATGATACAAGATCAACAATCATACATAATGAACTAAACAAAGTACCAAAACTAAACAAAGTGCAATCTATCAATCTAGGAATCAATAACAAACATAACACCCTAATTAAGCAATTAACATGAAAGTAAACTACCAACTAAACAATTCAAACATAAATGTAACTAGAATATCCAAAATGCATAACAACAAGATTAAACAAATCAAACATGGAAATAAACTAAATTAATCAACCACATCCATTCCTCCACCAATCCAACTACCAATCGACTACCTCCATCGTCACATGGAGGCCCAGATTTGGAACACCAGCTCCGGTGGACAGCACACAACGACGGAACCTTTGATTTCTGCCGGAATTGATGCACTGAGTCGCTGAAGTTCCTGCCTTCGGAACGCCGTCCGCAGGTAGATGTCCGCTGAGGTATGGATGAAGAAGGGTGCTTGCCGGAGAAGAACACCTCGCCGTCAAGAAGCCCTAGCTAGGGATCGCCGCCGCTGTCCACTCCAAGGAATCGCCGAGGGTGCTGCCGTCGCCGCTTGGAGCAAGATTGGAGAAGATGAGTTTGGGTGTGGAGGACCGGCCGACGGCAAGGGAAGAGAAGAAGCCGCCGGCCGGAGAAGAGGAAGAAGAACAGAGAAGTGGCCGACGGGGGAAATCGCGTGCCCTAGCCCAAACGCGAGAGGAGAAGGGGAGTTGGCACTGTGCCGTGCGTGAGGAGAAGAAGAGGGGGTAGGTTTCTTAATGGGTTTGGGTTTCGGGTTTGGGTCCATTAGAGCTTAGATCCGAATCCAATAACCAATAAGAATTGAAATTGGGCTTTGACATTGGGCTTCAAGTTTGGGCTTTAAAAGTGGGTTTTGAATTGGATTTGAATTGGAGGCTTTACTTCTTTGGATCTCCTTGATGCCTTGATCATGGATCTTGATCAACGGCCTAGATTACTTCCCTACAAAACAAGATGCATATTTTAGATAAAATATCAGAAAAATATAGGAAAAATTAGATCAACGCTCCAAATAAATCTCAACTCATAAAACATGATATAAATACAGAATTAAGCATATGAGAGGATAAAAATATCAAGTCCAAGAGCCAAAATAACATATAAAAATGCTAGTTATCAGGTAACCATATGCAATAAAAATGATTTATTTTCCAATAAGTCCAAATATTTTTCAATTGAAAAATTATAGTATCTCCCCCTAGACTTAACATACTTCTCCCCCTTTGATCACATAAAAATTGGGGTGATAAACAAGTCTAAGGTAAATTCAAACACTTTTCAGAATTTTTTGTTAAAAAAAAATATTTTTCAGATAAAAGCAGTCACAAGTGTTTATAAAAAAAATTTTAAGTTTGAAACTTATCTCAACATTCTCAAAAAAATTTTTCTAATTAAACAATTTAAGTCAATTTTAAGAAAAAATGATAAGGCAAAATTATCATAAAAAAAATTCTAAGTTAATTTTAAGAAAAATTATAAGGCAATATAAAAAAATTCTAAGAAAACTTAAAAAATTTCTAAGTCAATTTTCATAAAAATTTCTAAGATAATTAATATTAATTTCTAAGGCAATGTTTCAAAAGAGAATATCTAGTTTAACAAAAATTCTAAGTCAATATACAGAAAAATTTTTAAGTTATTTTTCATAAAAGATTTCTAAAGCAATTTTCAAAGAAAAATGTCTAAAATAATATTCATAGAAAAATTCCTAAGTTAAAAAATATCTAAGTCAATAATTTTCAGAAATTTTCTAAGTAAAAAAAATTATTTTCCAAAAAAAATTCTTTTTTTTTTTTATAAATTAATTTAAAATATTTTCTAACACAAATTGAATAACTCTTTTAAAGCATTAGGTAAATTAAATTAATGTTTTTTCAGTTAGTCAATTAAACTTTTCATTTCGATACTTGGCTTCCAGGTCGTGGCGAGGCACTAGGCCTTCTTGGTTATTGGAGCAACAACCACTTCCTTAGACAAAGCCTCATAATGAAATTAGTCGTTTAATTTCCTTGCTGAAAATGCTAAGTCTAATTTTAGATTAAACAAGTTTTTGGAACCCAATAGAGATTCCTACCTACAGGGTTAACCAAGTATTTCCTAGGTACATAGATTTTTGATATATTTCTAATTTGACTATGATGAAATCTATAATACCAATTTAAACCTCTATAATTTCTAAAAGTAGAAATATTTGAACCATTAGATTTTTTCAATCTTTCTATTTCTTCTTTTAGTTTTTCATTTTCAATTTTCAAATTTTCAAAATCCTCTATAAGACATGATTTTGCCAAAATTCTCTTTGTTTCTAAAATTTCATTTTCTAATTTGGCATTTTTATTTTCTAATTTATACATGGATTTAGTCATAGCTTTGATACCAGAGTAAAGTTGATCAGGGGGTAAGAGGCATACCTCACTTACCATGTCGGATTTGAAGCCTGAATCTCCCCCTGCTTCACTGCTTTCATCCGAGGTCGCTCCCCCTTCATCGATGTAGCTTGTCATTAGTGCTATTCCGGCATATTCTTGAGCTTCTGATTCGGATGAAGAAGTGTCGTCCCAAGTTGCTTTTAGGTTGTGTTTCTTGGGAGACTTCCTTTTGGCCTTTTTGAGTTCTGGGCAGCCTTCTCTTAGGTGTCCCTCCTTTGGTAGCAACCTTTCTTCCACCTTTTTGATTCCTTTTATTCTGCATTTTAAATTTATTAGATCTAAAAAACTTTTTAAAATTTCTTACCATGTATGCTTCTTGATCGTCTTCGGAGTCTGACTCGAGTTCATCCTTCTGGGTTACGTTCAGCGCCATAGTCTGGGTTGTATCCTTTGTCGTTCCTGCATACCTGGTTTCATGCAATTTAAGAATAGAAAACAACTCTTCTAAAGTGCTTACCTCTAAGTCTTTTGAGATGTAGTAGGCGTCGACGATTGATGTCAATTCCGGAGTTCTTGGAAACGCGTTGAGCGCGTAGCGTATAGTGTCCCGGTTTGTTATCGTTTCACCGAGGTTCTCAAGACCAGTAACTAGTTCTTTTACCTTTGCATGTAAACCAGCTACTTTCTCACCTTTCTCCAGACGGATGTTCATCAGTTTGTTGCGGAGGATGTCCCTTCTAGCGAGCTTTGCTTCGGACGTGCCTTCGTGGAGTTCCAAGAACTTCTACCAAAGTTCTTTAGCAGATAAATAGTTTCCGATGCGGTTGACCTCTTGAGGCGGTAACACGCTCAGCAGGTGATGTTCCGCTACCGACTCATTCTGCTCCTTCTTTGTCCAATCGCTCTCTTCTTTTTCTTTTCCATCTTTATCTATTGGAGTTACAAAACCATATTTCATAATAAATCGAATTTCAAAATATGTTTTTAGGAATACCTCCATACGACGCTTCCAGTCTGCGAAGTTCCCCTCGAATTTTGGTGGGACGGTGCTTGGTCCGGCCATCTTGTTGCTTCGATCGACGGTTAGTCCTCCTGAAGCGCCCTCGCTCTGATACCACTTGTAGGTCCAGAGGGAGGGGTGAATTGCCCTACAAAGTAAAATCAAAAACCCTTCTCGGATATTCAACTAACTTAAAAGAACTTATAATTAAAAAGGCAGAGACTAATTAAGACAGAAAATAGACACAGAAGAATTACTTGGTTTGCAATCAGAGGATTGCTAATCCAAGGCAAAGACGGCGCACTAATTGATTCTCCAGCGTTGAAAGCACAGAAATAAATAACACAAATGAAAGCACTGGATTACAAGTAGTTTTTCTTGATTGATCATTGCTTGGACCAAGGCTATATTTATAGTCTTGGTCCGGGCGCTGGAAGGGTTCCGGCGCCGGGATAAACTTTATCCCCAACGGTCGATAAATCGCGATCCTGGTCAAAATCATGTCCTCGAGCAAGGTAGCGCCGAGCAAAAGTCAATGGTTGACTTTTGTCCAGATCACTTCTCAAGTGGCCCGGTCATTGCTGGCTCCGCTTAGCTTGGGTGATCTCGGCCTTAGAATAGGGCTCACCCAACCCATGTTCCGCCTTCTCCTCGAGCGCCTTCCTTCCCGCTTGTCCTCGAGGACGCTTCTTCTCGCCCACCGTACTCTTCCGCGGATACCTCGTCCATCGGACGCACTCCTTCTCGCTACCTGCGTCTTCCGCTCGACTTCATGTTCCTAAGCTCCTGCACACTTAGACACAAGGGTTAAACAAACGCAGACCTAACTTAGCTTGTTTGATCACATCAAAACACCTTGGGGTTCCAACAGATGGTCTGAGCCACAATCTCAATGATGTCCGCGGCCTCATCTAGACTCTTAGTCAAGTGCCCCCCAGCTGCGGAGTCTAGGGGCACCTGGTGTGGTAGTTGATGTTGTTATAAAATAGATGTAGTACGAACCAGTTGTTAAGTCCGGATGAGAGAATTGACCGAGCATAGTCGCAGTTTCCTTGAAACAGATTCGATCCACCTCCAGCTGTACTTCGAGGCTTACAAGGGTCGTCTGTTTCCCAGGATACAACGGTAGACCATGAATCCGACCAAGCACTGGTGGTCACGACGAACTAAGTGGCACCCGATTGCTATCATGGGCACTCCGCCGAGCAGGAGCTGCACGACAGAGAAGGAGGAAGAAAATGGAGAGCCTTTGCTATGCTGTGTGCGTAACCCGTTTGCCTGTAGTCACAACCTCCTTTTATAGGAGCTCAAATGAACGACAAAATTAATGATCATTACTCACCACTCACCAAGCTACGAAATGTCCTGCATTAATCTTCCTTTAATGCATCCGCTACACAAGCAGCAAAAAGGTTTACGTGGCAAAATATTGGTTGTTCCACTTGGGCGAATTTTGCCCCGACCGGTCCGGCATTCATGTGGGCAGGTCGCGCTCACACACAAGTCAACTTGGTTTAGTACAAATCTGGGCCCTGGATTTGCACCCCCCCTGCGCACCCACGCGTGAGAGAGAGTCTCTCCCCATGCATTTGTTCATAACCTCAATGTATGTGAATCAATATAAACCAACAAAAGTGCCTTGAAACTTCCAATGTTGGACTAAAGTCCCATTCACAATGGAGCCTCTTTCCTCTTCCATTTCTTCTCCATTCACTTATTCAACAATTTTTTTTATCAACAAGCATAAATTGAATATGATATTTACCAAAAGACATATCATAGTTGTGTTTATACCAAAAGATATAAAAAAATATATGTAATTTTATTTTTACCCCTCCTGCCAAACTCTTCTTCTCATTCATTATTTTCCAAGTATCCAAACCATATTTTTAATTGAAAATGATTTTGTGATTCGGATGCATGTGGTCTCACCCTCTCTCTCTCCCTCCATACATCTTCCTTATAAACACGAAACTATTATGAACCTCCTCTGACTGTCATACCTCCTCATGTTGTTTGGATATGATAAATAGAAAATCTAATATGTACATCATATATATCATTAATTAATCTATCAACTAAATTAATATGTACAACATCACTTGATTATGTAGTTGTAACTTTTCTAAAGTAGTTTGTAATTTATCTATCAAGGATGATCATATTACTGAAGAAAATCTCTCTGAGACATGGAATACGCTTAATGCAAATTCTTGCGTAGGATATGGAGCTAATGTAGAAGAATTATCCAGAACAAATATTCTATCATCTTTTGAGTATAGTGGTGTGCATAACACAAATAGAAATACAAGCAATTTGACATTTGTTCTAAATGAAGAAGCAATTATCCTAGATGAGGTTCTGAATTCTTTTACAACACTTGTTAATTACTTTGAGTCTACTTGGAGTGAGGAGGAAAAACATTATATCTGAATTAGAGAGGAATTATAATGTAATATAAATGTATAAGAATTCTTAGTTGATAATATGCATATTGAATAATATGAAATTCCCCTAGAATAGTACAATGACTTAGAGGAGGAGTTCCTAGTAGCTAATGATCCATATATTCTAAATTCTCTATTGCTACAAAGGCCAATTGAACAGGCAATAGATGAGCATGAATTTTGTGTTGGATAGATTTTTTCATCTCGACAAGAGTTCAAGAATGCACCTGTGAAACATGTCATAGTTAAACATATGAGATATAACCCAGTTAACACTTAAAAAAAATAAAGTTAAAGTCATCTACTTCAATCAACTATGTACATGGAGAGTAGTTGCCTAGGGATGTAGAGTTCACTGTTACGAAATACATAAAGAAACACCAATGTGGCACCGTTAGAGAAAGTGTTGATCATCAAGCATGCTCTTCCTCCTTTGTAGCGTCTTTTGTTGAAGAGCAATTTGTTTCTAATGAACAGTACAAATCAAGTATGATTATATCAGATATAAAAGCTAGGTTTGGAGTGACCATATCATATAGAAAAGTAGACATAGCTTGGGAGAAAGCGATGAATAAGGTCGTTGGAGATTATGACCAAGCATATAGAGATCTTCCACTATATTTGCATCAGTTAAGAGTCAGGGATCCTGAAATCTATGTGACACTACATAGGAATGATGATAATCAGTTCCAGTACTATTTTTAGAGTTTTAGAGCTTGTTGAAGAGCATTTAGGTTTTATCTATGCAAATTGATTGGAATTGATGCCACACATCTAAGAGGGAAATATCCGAGTGTGTTGTTGATTACTATATCAATTGATGCTAATGACAATATCCTTCCACTAGCCTTTAGAATTGCTGAAGTTGAATGTGGGTCTACATGGGAGTGGTTTTTAGATCATACAAAGAGATTATTTGTTGTCAATGCACCGTCAATGAGCATAGTATCATAAAAATATCATGGAATTATATCAGCAATTAGGAAAGTCTACCCAATCGCCCATCATGCTTTCTGTCACCACCACATGTCTTGTAATATAGTAATAGATATTGGTAGTAGGTCATCTTTAGGCTTGTTTTGGAAATATGATCTCATATTGCAGTCCATGCTTGAAAAACATTTAAATGCCCATAAGTAGTTTTAGAACATTGATCCTAAAAGATGAGCTAATGCACACTTTAGTGGGAGAAGATACACATTGCTAACTACTAATTGTGTAGAGAGTTTAAATGCTTTGTTCAAGCATATACGTGAACTTCCCATAAATAGGTTAATTGATAATACTAAAAGGGTAGCTTAATGGTTCTTTAACTGTAGGGAGGAAGTCTTGAAACGGTATGTTACTTTGACACCTCATGCTACCAAAGAAATGGATTCAAGGAGAGAGAAAGCTAGACTATATAAAGTTCACCTCTACTCTCAATCTGAAATGGAAGTAGAGACATGGGGTGCTTCATTAATTGTTGATTTGGAAAGAAATATTGTAACTACAGGGAGTTTTGAATTGTGTTGGATCGAGATACACGTGAGAGGGGGGGGCTGAATTACGTGTTTTTTAAAAAACTTATTTTTTTTCTTCTTTTTAAAAACAAAGTATGTAGCGGAATTAAATACAGAAATAGAAAGCAAAAACACAAGTAGGTGAACTCGATCGATTTTACTTGGTTCGGAGCCTTCGACGACTCCTACTCCAAGACTCATGTCCCGTAAATCTATCGATGGGTAATCCACTAAAGACCTCTTTTGGAACCACCAGAAGAGGGGATCAAGTACAAAAAAGGAATAGGAAAAGTGTAACAAGATACACTTTCCTTTATGCAAAACTTAAGTACGAAATGAAACTTCATTATCCAACACTTGTAGTTTTAACAGATCAAGCTTGATGTTGGACGACTTCTCAGGGGCAGTCAGGCATAGTAGTGTCATAGCAGAACAATACCTTAAAGTTGGAGTAGTCAGAGTGTCGCACGATTGCGTAGAAGCTTGTAAATGAGGTGTACTTCAGTTGTTGGTCGAGATGCTCTTTTAAAGAGAGTTGAATGCGCCTTCCATAGCACTGACGGTGCCTTCCATAAGCAAACTTTTATCCCAAATATCTCACTTCTTATCATCAACAAAGTCTAATTTTATTCGACTAAAGACGTCTTCCAAGCTCCTGAAGGCTCCTTCCATCGCCCAGCTCAAGACACCTTTCACCACTTGGAAGGCACCCCGGGCACTGTTCACCAGTGACATTTTGTGCTCCTTTTCTCCTGTAAAATGTGTTAGTCCAACACAAAATATCTAACTTGTAAAATAAAATTAGCACAATAATAAAATAGCAATAATAATTAGTTTCTGTTCTTCCAAGACTAGGAATTAGTCGATGTCTCAATTTAAGGATCCAAAATAGATCTAAACTGAACTGACGTCTACTGTCCCCCCAAACAGGATGTATCCTCACTGAGTCAGTCTCCTCAAGTGATTTATCTCAACTTACTAAATTCAATTTACCTCCTTGATGTCTAATCTGACCTACTAGGTATTCTTTTCAGAATCACACATTCGGACTTCGTCAATTGGGAATTGAACATCCCGACCTCCTACCAGAATCAGACATCCAGACTTTAACCCATCAGAAATTGAACATTCCGACCTCCTGCCAGAATCACACATCTAGACTTCAACCCATCGATAATCAAACATCCTAACCTCTTGCCAAAATTTCACATCTGGACTTCGACCCATTGGGAATCGAATATCCTGACCTGCTACCAGAATCCAACATCTGGATTTAGCCAATCAGGAATTACACATCCCGATATGACTTCTTGCCTAATGTCTGGTTCTCTTGACCCGTCAAGTTAGTCAACCTTGCACACTCGGTAATAAGGTTAGATCAATAACATATCTAACTTTAATCCACTTGTCATTCATCAAAACTCAGGTTTGACTATTGGTGCCAAATTCACCAATAATCTCCTTCTCTTTAATACAATGACAACTTAGGTTAAAGTTAGAAAAAAAAATATGTAAAATATATATAGTAAAAAAATAATTTTAAGTGAAATCTAAAATGAAACAATTAAGTTTTATTCAATTGATTATTTTTAGAGTTAAGTTTTTCAAATTTTCTTTATTTTTCTTACTTAAACCCCAACCCTCCTCCTTTAGTAATCATCAAAAAATATACATATAAGTGTACCAAATTATGAAAATGTAAATACATAAGTAAGCATAACAAGTAATAAATTGTTCAAAGTAAGCATAAAAACTTGTAAGTTTATTGTAGCATGGAGTTAAGAAAGATTTCCAAATTATTTTGAAAGGAATTTTCAAAATTTTCTAAATTTTGAAAACTAAATTTGTAAAAACAAACCATTTTGCAAACTAAATTTTGTAAGAATTTTACAAACTATTTTTCTAGATAAATTTCAAAATTCTTTTCAAAAAAATAATTTGTTGCAACATAGTTTTTAAAATTTAAATTGCTCAAGGCAACTTTTGAAAAGTTTTTCAAATTATCTTTCTAAAATATTTTGAAAGTGATTTTTAAATAGAATAACTTTTCAAAATATATTAAAAGTGATTTTGAAAGTAAAGCAATTTTTAAAGTGATAAAGTAACTTTCAAAGTATTTTTTTTTTCAAAACGTATTTGTAAAACATTTTCAAATAAACTACCAAAGAAGTTTTTAAAGTAATTTTCAAAGCACTTTTAATTTCATTTGTAAAAATAGTTATTTGAAAAAGTATAAGAGTATTTTTCAAAGTAAGTTTTGAAAGAAAGTTTTAAAAATATTTTATAAAATATTTTTCACAAAGATTAAATAAAGTAATTTTTAAAACTATTTTTCAGTGCAACTTTTGAAGGTAAATCTTTCAAAGCAAATTTTAAAATATTTATTCAAAATATTTTTAGAACAAAAAAAATCAAATAAGTTTCAAAATCCTTTTTTTGTTTGAACTATTTGCAAAAAGTAGTAAGAAAAAAATTAAAAAATAAGATATTTTGAAAGTAGTTTTTAATCCAAATTTCAAAACACTTGTATTGAAAATTTTAAAATACTTTTCAAAATATTTTTGAGAGCATCATTCAAGTATAAACATTTTCAAATATTTTTCAAAAATATTTTGCAAGTATTATTTATTTTTTTTAAAATGGATTTTTCATAATAGTTTTCAAAATAATTGTTCAAGCATTTTTCAATGAAACTAATTAAAGCAATGGTGTTTCAAGGGAAAGAGTATTTAAATATTTTTAAGAAAATTTTAAACAGTTTTCAAAAATAGATCCTCCCCCTTACGTTGACACTCTCCCTTAACCTAACACCTATGGTTATCAAGGAACTCTATCTAATTGTTTAAGGGACTTAGTGTTGAAATACTGATTTTTAAAAATATGTAATTTAGAAAAATTACATAAGTTAAATTTAATTAATTTTAGATTCTTTAAATTAATCATTAATTAGGCATTCCTAGAAGATTAATCTAGGATTTAAGTTTCTTTTAATTTTGAATTTATTAAATTATTTAAATTATCTTTGTTTAAAAAATTATATTTGATATTTAAGTTTTTATTAATTCTTAATTTCGAATTGGTTAAATTATTTGAATTATCTTTCTTTAAAGGGTTGTCTTTAATATTTAATTTCAAATTTGTTAGATTTGATTTTGATTTTATCCTTATATTTTCTTTGTCTTTTAAGTTTATATTATTAATTAAATTTATTAAATTAGTTTCATTATTATCTTTAATATTTTCTTTTAAGTTTAAAGTTAATTTTAATTTTAATTCCAATTTAATCATCTCACCCAGTCTAAGTTTTTAGACAAAGGTATCCTATCATTTTGTGAGATGAGTTAAGTTAGATTTTTAGGGGATAGTTTAACTTGGGTTAGATTCAAGTTTGACTTTGGGTTAATCAAACATGCATTCTTTGAATAAATTTTCAGGTTGTGGTGAGTCACACAGACATCATTAGAGTAACCACGTGCTTCGAGACTTTTCAAATAGTCCTACCCAATGAACTTAGTACAAAACTTTGGTCTAACCAGCTAGGATTAGTAAGCGATAGCTTCAATTAGTTCCACTAAGCTAATGCACCAAGTTGAAACCATATCTTCCTAGATATGCATAGACAAAGCTTTCTTAGCCTACTATCATCAAAACTTTTCCAGTATTGTTTATCAAGTTAAATTTTGTCCCTAATTATTCTAGTCATAATTACCCTTAATAGGTAAGGTTTATGTTTTTAAAGTGCCAATTAATTTGGAGCCTCCCCCCTGAATCATATAATTTTTATTTTATTTAATTAAGCTTAATTAATTTTTAGTTAAGATTTAATTAATATTTAATTAATTATAATTTAAGTTCAAGTTTTAAATTTTAAATTAATTAAGTTAGTTAAATTGTCCTTCTATAAAAGAGTGTACTTGAGTTGTTGGTCGAGATGCTCTTTTAAAAAGAGTTGAAGGTGTCTTCCATAGCATTAAGGGTGCCTTTCATAGGCAAACTTTTACCATGATAGCTCGCTTCTTATCATCGACAAAGTTTAGTTTTATCCGATCGAAGGCATCTTCCAAGCTCCCAAAGACATCTTCCATCGCCTAGCTCAAGGCACCTTCCTGTTGGTGTAGGAAGCATCGGAGGATCGAACCTGTGTTTTGATTATGTCAAAGAGTTCAAAATTAAGTTGTTTTGTTATCTAATGCGTTTGAATGAATTTGTAGGAAAGTCCTAAGTGTACTTAGGAAAAAGTCCTAGCTCTGGTTAGGTAGGTGAAAACCCCTAGGGGGTGGTAACCCTAGGTCTTAGGGGGTGGTAACCCTAGGAGGAAAGTCTTGGCGGGTCGAGGGCTTCGGGTAAAAGTCCTAGGGGGTGGTAACCCTAGGTGGAAAGTCCTGGTGCTGCGAACCAGGTGGAAGACTGGACGAGTCGTGGAGCGGATGCCCAGTAGAAAGTCCTGGAGCCTCGGGTACTGAGCAAAAGTCCAGTCGATCTGGAAGACAGGTCTAGCAATAGGTATATTCTCCTGAGTGGAGTAGGTGAGGACACGTTCTCCGGTAAGAAAACAGTAGGCGTCGGTTCGACCTAGGGTTCTCGGTCATGAATCCGAAGTTAGAACTGGACAGTCCGATGATTGTCAAATTCTTTATCTTTTATGTCTATATTATCCTAACTTTATTTTGCAGGGTATGTTGGACTAACGTATTTTGCAGCAAGTGAATTGGACATGTTTGCCTCGGGTAACCTGGAGAACAACCTCGCAGCAAGGCGCGAGGGCGCCCTCATGGAGCTTGAGAATGCTATGGACACTGGCGCGAGGGTGCTCTCATGGAGCTTGAGGGTGCCCTGGACACTAGCGCGAGGGCGCCCTCCATGCGGTTGGAGGCACCCTCGAGCGGATAAGCAGCAGAGGTCAGAGCTTATCTGCGCGGTTGACTGGCGGGTTGGAGGCGCCCTCATGGAGCTTGAGGGCACCCTCCACAAGCTATAAAAAGCAGTCTCGAGTAGCAGCTTACAATACCAGCAAAAATTACAATCTGTCTTCTCCGTGCTGCTCAAAAGACGATCCAAAAAGGCTATAGCAAGACCCCGACGACCAAGAGTTTCAAAACTTACTACTTTTGTTGTCGGTATAGATTTTACTACTACTCTATTATTGTACTTAAATTGTAAAGAATTTTTTTTGCTTATAGTGATTGCCTAAAGTAAACACTCAATGAGCGTGGGCCTTGGAGTAGGAGTCGCCCTAGCTCCAAACCAAGTAAAAGACTTGTTGTTTGCGTGTTTGCAACTATCTTTCATATTTCAGCTGCGTTTTATTCTTAAGTCTTCCGAAACTAAAGTGAAAGCCACGAGCGCTATTCACCCCCTCTAGCGCTTTCGATCTAACAATTGGTATCAGAGCGGGGTCGCTCTGAATCGGTATAACTACTGTTCGAGCATTTTTTTTACTTTTTCATCCGTTTTTTCAAAAAATAAAACCTTACACCTTTCATTTTTTTCCCTCCAAAACTATTTTTGAAAAATTTATTTTCATCTTTTCACTATTGATCGGTATTAGTGAAATATCACATTTTCAAAAATTTGTAATAATGTATTTTTTAATATTTTTATTAATATTTTATTATTTTCTTTTAAAAAAATAGTAAATTACTATTTTTTCCCACACTACTAATTCAAGACCAAGTCTTGGAATATTTGGTTCTTTTTCGTTTTGTGTGCGAGAGTTTTCTTCTAAATGGCCCATCAAAAGGGCTACAGCACAGATCTCCCGCCGCTCTTCTCCAGAGAAGATTTCGGATACTAGAAAGATTAGATGGAGTACCAACTGAAAACCCAAGTGGAGATATGGACCATAATTCAAATCAGATTTATACCCCCCCCCCCCCCCAAAGGAGGTGTGCCCATCGCCTATCACAAGCGGGATGCAAAAACAAGAAGAAAATTCAAGGCAAATGCAAAAGCAACATGGACTCTCCTATGCGGACTAACAAATTTAGAGCTTGATCAAGTTGGAAAGTTCAACAATGCTAAGGAGCTTTGGGAGAAATTGCTTAAGCTTCATGAGATTCCTTCAGAGTCAGAAGATCAAGTTGAACCAGAGTTCGAATCTGAGTACAAATCTCCAGAGTCAACCTCTGAACCAGACTCAGAAGAATCAGATCAGATCGATTTCATAGTACTGATGGCCAAAGAAGAGATAGCTGAATCTGAATCCGAATTCGAGATGACAACAATCGAGGGGAGGGGGAGAATCTGTAACGCCCGCCCTTCCCCTAGTCTTAGCAAGGGCGGTGCTACGCGAACATATATACATGCATAAGAAATCATTGCAGTGGAAGATTTTTTTTTTTATTCTTTACAACTTAAAACTTAATCATATAACCAAAACATGTGAACATGCTAGTATTCATGTGTATAAAAATTTATTTACTATCTATTACTTGAAACATGATACATGCTTGTCTAACTAAAGCATAAAGCGTACTAAGATAAGAAGAAAACTAAACATGTATACTGCTCTCTAGAGTTCATGATCACTAACAATTCTCTAAATAAACAAGTACTTAGCATTTCGAGGTATCATGGAAGCAAGAGTAAGTATAGTTCACCTTAAGTATAAAACATCCAACAAGTTCAAGCTAATATCATCAAAAGTAGCAAGAAAGAAATAGTTCACATGCAAAAGCTTAAAACATATATAAGTCCCGAAAATACAAAACAGATCTCTTCTACCATGCCACTGCCACACACATCCTTTGCCCCTCCTACTGCTTCCTTTAGTTTAACCATGTTTTACCCTTTTCTGCAGTACAAGGAAAATAAAACTATAAGCACATAGGCTTAGTAAGATCCTTTCCTACTCACAAAAACTATAACACCCCACCCTCCTCACTACTAGTCTGTGAGGGTGGAGCGCTACTGGACTACTAACTATACTTATTTAGAGTTGTCCACATGTGATTATCAATACATAAAACTCTCTATACATGCAATTAGTGACGGCGGAAACATGAATAGCTTATCTCTACATTCTACTCCAGCATATATACCAACAAAAACGTATCAATCTGTGTATATATGCTAAAAACATATCTAATAATCAGAACATGCATGCAATAATACTACAACTCAAACAATGGAACTATTGTACATGGCAATTAAAAGAAGGAATTCTAAAATACATAAAGTCACTCTGATAATAAAATCATCAACATGAATAAATTGCTATCTTAATAAAATTTTAAACTGAGTCCCAATGCTTCTATAGTCCAGGCATCAAACATCCATCCGCACCTCCTTGTCGCCTTCCTTTGCCATAGCTTTTCCTTTCCTTTATCTGCAGTAAGAGGAAAATGCACCTATAAGCAAAATTGCTTAGTAAGCGCTATCTAACTCACAAAACTCGAATATGCATGTGACTAGAGGAAATCTAGAAACTGAATGCTTAAAAGAAGATACTACTCATGCTCATCTAATATGAAAAGAAACATAGCATACTGAAATATTAAACATGTAAGCAAATCTAAACAACATGCCAACATATAAGAAAACTAAACTTGCTGAATTTTAAACTTATGTGAAGCTTATTTTGCTTGTTTAAAATTTATACTTTAATACTTCAAAATAATAATCAATTCTTTCTTGGGCCCAGGCGTAGTACCATTACGCGCTCCCTAGTAAAACTGAGGTAGCGAGCCACCAGTTCTACAAGGGTAAAGACCTTGGTTTTACCAGGGCCAAAACCTCGGAAATGGTCACCTGGATTTGATTAACAACAACCTCGGAAGTCGGGTACTAGCCCCTTAAAGTAAAATACTTATTATCTTCTAATTCTCCTAGTATAGAATGCCTCGGCATTTCTTCAAACACTAGGCGTGCCTTTGATCCTCAACTTATGGAATTTGGAATCAAATCAAGACCTTGGTCTTTTCTTGCTTATACTTCTCACAAAACCATTTATGAATTCATATAAAAATCTGAAACCATGCTAAGAAACTATTCTTTTAACAATTGGATTTAGGTAGCAAGAAATCCAGACTGAAATCGAAACCTGCAATGCTAATCATAATAGAGTTCAAGCTTGGTACGGTAACAAAAGAAATCAAACCGCATGCTTAGAAATGAAAGGCTGTCCAGGCCTGCTAAAATAACAAGAACTTGCACTGAATTATTGAGCATCACAGAAAAGCCTAAACTTTCATACTTGAATCAAACAACATGATCTAATCTGGAATACTAAGCCAAAATCACAAACTGAAAGCTAAATCTACAGGGATAAACATAAGTCGATCATGCCCATTAAGGTAACAAGGGAAACCTAAATCTGTGCTACTAATGAATCACACATGCATTCAAAACTAAAATAGAAACTGCTGAAACTTTAAAAGGAATCCACAGCATGCTCATCACATACACAGTAGACATACTTAATGCATCTAGAAAAAGGTTTGCAGCTGGGAACCAAATCAAACGTATATATTCTTCATACCCAATGCCACGGTAAGCAAAAAAACAAAATACAACCATACTTCATGCTCAATACCACGGCAAGGAAAACACAAAACTCGATCATTACTATTCTGCAGTAATCCACAAAAAGAACACTTACCTACATGCTTAATCTAATTACCTTCTTCCTTTAAGATCCACGGCAGAAATTTCAAATCCAACAATCTTATCACATACTTCAAATTCAAGAAGAACAAAGGTCCGGAAACTACTCCTACTGCAAGTGAGTAACGCTTACCTTGGTGTTCTTGGACTTACAACCGAAGAAAGGCAGCTAGGGCTTCGGGAAAACTCAAGCTCTCGGCCTCTGCTTCGTGCTTACGGCTTCTTCTCAACGAGAGGATCACAACCGTGTAAGGAACCCATGAAATTAACCCCTCGCCGGCCGCCGGAGACGAAACCTAGCTCCGGCTTTGTTTCCTGCCCGAGCACCGCCGTCGCGAGCGAGTGGAGAGGAGAGGATGGTTTAGGTCACGGGAAAACAGAACATCAACTTATCCCTCTTTATAACTTAGTATTTCTGTTATCTACTACCACATAAATTAATTTCGCCTGATATTTGCTCAGCACCGCCCACTTGGGCGCTTGGCCATCACGCTTCGCTTAAGTCTTGGACTGGGTCAGAGGTCACGGGTTCGAACCTCGGCTAAAACTCTTTTATACTTAATATTTTCTGTTTTCTATTAATGCTTAAGTTTATTTCGCTATATATTTAATCAGCACGGCCCTGCTGGGTTCCTAGTCATCCGAAACAACTTAAGGCTTTGCTTAACTAGAGGTCTCCGGGGCGAACCTCTTTATTTTTTGCAACTTCTTTCTTTTGGTAAAAATACCAAACGAACTCCGAAAATTACATAAAAATACTTTAAAAATTTCTAAAAATCTCTAGAATATTTCTAAAGCATTTCTAAATATTTTTAAGTATTATTAGGACTTGTAATGAGGAAATTTGGGTTGTTACAATTCCCCATACCTTATAAAAAGTTCGTCCTTGAACTTAGAATAACTCCGGATATCTCTGTCTCATACTGCCAAATGACCTTCACTAGTGGTACTTCTTTGTTCCTTAGTCTCTTAACTTCTCTGTCCACTATCACCCATATCACATCGTACCCATTAGTGGTCCTTGGAAGACATGTTATAAAGTCCCTGGAGGCCGCAGGTGCATTAGTCACACCAAATGGCATGACTACAAATTCGTAGTGTCCATATCTGGTCCTGGAAACTGTTCTGGGTGTATCACTTCCTTTTACTTTCAACTGATAGTACCCAGAGCGCAGGTCTATTTTAGAGAACACTGTTACCCCCCTTTAGCTGATCAAATAGGTCATCTATTCTGGGAAGAGGGTACTTGTCCTTAACTGTTACTTTGTTAAGTGCTCTAAAATCTATGCCCAGAATGACATCGAAATCTTGCATCGTAAGGACTACTAGATCGACATATAGCTCTCGGTCTGAAATTCAGACTGGTACAGCCCGGAGTCACTGGTTGGACTCCACGACTTCCCCAAAAGGTAGAGCTGTTAAGAACTTAGAGTTCATGCTCTCTGTAGGTACCTGAAATTCTTTGGCAAAGGGTACTGATATAAAAGAATGGGTCGCCCCGGTATCAAACAATACCGTAGCTAAATGCTGAAAGATAACTACTTGACCTGTTACGACTGTGGAGGCACTAGCAGCCTCCTCTTTGGTGAGGGAGAATACTCTGGCATTGGCTGAAACTAGTGGGGGTTCCAGCCTCCCTTGACTGAGCTGGGGTCCATCCAGAGTGACAGGCATGTAGTGTAACTGAGGCTTGTTTCCGTATGGCTCTGCCTGTTGCTGAGGTGCCTTAAACTTGTTAGTGCACGCTTTAGCCAGATGTCCTTCTTGATCGCACGAATAACATCCAGTCATACCCAAAAGACAAGCTCCTGGATGTAGTCTCCCACATTTAGGGCAGTGAGGGAACTTGGCCTGCTTGTCTACTGGACCTCCCTTTTGGCTACCTCCTGTATTTCATCGCTTCCTCTTGTTATCTTTACCCTTCCAGAGCTGCTTGCTTGCCTGGGGTTTCTGACTCCATGCTGTCATGTCTTCTATCTTGACCGGCTTGAGCTGCGTTTGTTGTGCCTTGATGCTATTCAGATAGTGCTCAATGACTAATGCCCTGCTGACCAGCTCTTCACCAGTCTGTGGTCGGTGAGTTCCATTACTCACATTAAGTGTTATTTCTAGCCTTTCAAAGTAAAATATCTTAATTACTTCTTCTTTAAATGTCTTGGCATTTTAACAAACACCTTGTGTGCCAAAATCCCTAAAGTCTTGACTTTGGGATCTACTTAAGGCCTTGGCCTTTTTATTTCTTATACTTTTCTTAAATTTAAAATACTGATAGGGTATTTTTTTCCATATGCATCTATAAGTGAAACTAACTAGGTAACACATAATCATGCATAGAACACAAAAGAAATCTGCACATAAATAATAAAGGAAAAGCATAAAAGAAAGTATAAATACATTCTTACTTGAAGACGGCAAGGCTGGTGCTGATGTGTGATGCTGGAGAATAGGAACTGCTCTGATACCAACTTGTAACACCCCACCCTCCTCACTACTAGTCTGTGAGGGTGGAGTGCTACTGGACTACTAACTATACTTATTTAGAGTTGTCCACATGTGATTATCAATACATAAAACTCTCTAGACATGTAATTAGTGACAGCGGAAACATGAATAGCTTATCTCTACATTCTACTCCAGCATATATACCAACTAAAACATATCAATCTGTGTATACATGCTAAAAACATATCTAATAATCAGAATATGCATGCAATAATACTACAACTCAAACAATGGAAATATGCATGCAATAATACTACAACTCAAACAATGGAACTATTGTACATGACAATTAAAAGAAGGAATTCTAAAATACATAAAGTCACTCTGATAATAAAATCATCAACATGAATAAATTGCTATCTTAATAAATTTTTAAACTGAGTCCCAAGGCTTCTATAGTCCAAGCATCACACATCCATCTCCACCTCCTTGTCGCCTTCCTTTGCTATAGCTTTTCCTTTCCTTTATCTGCAGTAAGAGGAAAATGCACCTATAAGCAAAATTGCTTAGTAAGCGCTATCTAACTCACAAAACTCGAATATGCATGTTACTGGAGGAAATCTAGAAACTGAATGCTCAAAAGAAGATACTACTCATGCTCATCTAATAGCAAAAGAAACATAGCATACTGAAATATTAAACATGTAAGCAAATCTAAACAACATGCCAACATATAAGAAAACTAAACTTGCTGAATTTTAAACTTATGTGAAGCTTATTTTGCTTGTTTAAAATTTATACTTTAATACTTCAAAATAATAATCAATTCTTTCTTGGGCCCAGGCGTAGTACCATTGCGCGCTCCCTAGTAAAACTGAGGTAGCGAGCCACCAGTTCTACAAGGGTAAAGACCTTGGTCTTACCAGGGCCAAGAACTCAGAATTGGTCACCTGAATTTGTTTAACGACAACCTCAGAAGTCGGGTACTAGCCCCTTAAAGTAAAATACTTATTATCTTCTAATTCTCCTAGTATAGAATGCCTTGGCATTTCTTCAAACACTAGGCGTGCCTTTGATCCTCAACTTATGGAATTTGGAATCAAATCAAGACCTTGGTCTTTTCTTGCTTATACTTCTCACAAAACCATTTATGAATTCATATAAAAATTTGAAACCATGCTAAGAAAATATTCTTTTAACAATTGGTTTTAGGTAGCAAGAAATCCAGACAGAAATCGAAAACTGCAATGCTAATCATAATAGAGTTCAAGCTTGGTACGGTAACAAAAGAAATCAAACTGCATGCTTAGAAATGAAAGGTTGTCGAGGCCTGTTAAAATAACAAGAACTTGCACTGAATTATTGAGAATCACAGAAAAGCCTAAACTTTCATACTTGAATCAAACAACATGATCTAATCTGGAATACTAAGTCAAAATCACAAACTAAAAGCTAAATCTGCAGGGATAAACATAAGTCGATCATGCCCATTAAGGTAACAAGGGAAACCTAAATCTGTGCTACTAATGAATCACACATGCATTCAAAACTAAAATAGAAACTGCTGAAACTTTAAAAGGAATCCACAGCATGCTCATCACATACACAGCAGACATACTTAATGCATCTAGAAAAAGGTTTGCAGCTGGGAACCGAATCAAACGTATCTAATCTTCATACCCAATGTCGTAAGAAAAAAAACAAAATACAACCATACTTCATGCTCAATACCACGGCAAGGAAAACACAAAACCCGATCATTACTATTCTGCAGTAATCCACAAAAAGAACACCTACCTACATGATTAATCTAATTACCTTCTTCCTTTAAGATCCATGGCAGAAATTTCAAAACCAACAATCTTATCACATACTTCAAATTCAAGAAGAACAAAGGTCCGAAAACTACTCCTACTGCAGGTGAGTAATGCTTACCTTGGTGTTCTTGGACTTACAACCGAAGAAAGGCAGCTAGGGCTTCGGGAAAACTCAAGCTCTCGGCCTCTGCTTCGTGCTTACGACTTCTCCTCAATGAGAGGATCACAACCGTGTAAAGAACCCATGAAATTAACCCCTCACCGGCCGCCGGAGACGAAACCTAGCTCCGGCTTCATTTCCTGCCCGAGCACCACCGTCGCGAGCGAGAGGAGAGGAGAGGAGAGGATAGTTTAGGTCACGGGAAAACAGAACATCAACTTATCCTTCTTTATAACTTAGTATTTCTGTTATCTACTACCACATAAATTAATTTCGCCCGATATTTGCTCAGCACCGCCCGCTTGGGCGCTTGGCCATCGTGTTTCGCTTAAGTCTTGGACCGGGTCGGAGGTCGCGGGTTCGAACCTCGGCCGAAACTCTTTTATACTTAATATTTTATGTTTTCTATTACTGCTTAAGTTTATTTCGCTATATATTTAATCATCACGACCCTGTTGGGTTCCTGGTCATCCGAAACAACTTAAGGCTTTGCTTAACTAGAGGTCCCCGGTTTGATCCTCGGACGAACCTCTTTATTTTTTGCAACTTCTTTCTTTTGGTAAAAATACCAAACGAACTCCGAAAATTGCATAAAAATGCTCTAAAAATATCTAAAAATCTCTAGAATATTTCTAAAGCATTTCTAAATATTTTTAAGTATTATTAGGACTCATAATGAGGAAATTTGGGTTGTTACAAAAACATACATCATGAAGTTGATATAAAGTAATGACATGTTCATCTAATCAAACAAGCATAAGCATAAGGTAGTAGCATATTCATTTAGGCATCATAGACATATCACACAAGAGCATTTTCATGAAGCATAATAATCATGTAGCATGAGATAAGCATATGCAAGATGTTCTTTTGAAAACATATATCCTAATCATATAGCATGAAACAAACATATGCAAGATGTTCCTTTGAAAACATATATCATAATCATATAGCATGAAACAAACATATGCAAGATGTTCTTTTGAAAACATATATCATATAGGTACTTAAACATAAATCTCAACATGAGGGCCCGACATTGTACCACATACATGAATTGCGCGCATCCTAAATAAATTCGAGGTAGCTAATCTCGAACCTACTAGGAACTAGGCATGTTTCCTTGACCATCGACCTAGGGGCAACTTAGGAGCCCATCCCATGAACCATTCTTAGGGTCCGGTACAAGCCAATTCAAAAGTAAAATAGTATATCATGTTCTTGTCGTATCATGAAGCATATCATGTTCTTGTCATATTATGAAGCATATCATGTTCTTGTCATATTATGAAGCATATCATGTTCTTGTCATATCATGAAGCATAACATGTTCTTGTCATATCACGAAGCATATCATGTTCTTGTCATAAAATGAAGCATATCACGTAGCATAACATAGAGAGTCATTATCATGCATGGTTAGGGTTTTGAACTTTCCATAATTCCTAATCCACATCTTGGCCGAAACTTGCATGGACATGATCTTAAATTTTTAAGCAACTTTAACCAAGGAAAGCATCATACTAGCATCACATCATACATAGCATAACATGGGAGAAAACATACGCAAGTCTAGTTGGAATTAAGCTTCCCTAAGTCCCTTCCTTTCTTCTTGGCCGAAACTTACAAGGTATGACCTTAGGTTTTAAGCACTTTTAAAACAAGGAAAGTATCATACTAGCATCACATGGTAGTCATCCTAACATGGGAGACCTTTAGCAACATAAAAGGACTTCTCACCCTATTTTTCCTTGGTTGGGCCGAAACTTACAAGAGGTGTCATCCTAGGTGTTAAGCAACATAAAACATGGAAACTTTACACTAACATCATATAATGGATTACACACCATGAGCAAGCATAGTTAGGTTTTATAAATTTCCTAAATCCATTTTATTCCTCCTTGGCCAAAACCCTGAGAGCATGGTTCTAGGTTTTTTTTAGCAACTTTAAAACATGAAAATCTTAACTAACATAATACAGTGGATCACATACCATAAGGAATCATAAACAAGCATAGTTTAGGTGTAAAAACTTTCTAAAATTCATCTTATTCTTTCTTGGCCGAAACCTAAGAGCATGGTTCTAGGGTTTTTAGCAACTTTAAAATATGAAAACCTTAACTAACATAATATAGTAGATCACATACCATAAGGAATCATAAACAAGCATAGTTTAGGTTTAAAACTTTCTTAAATCTATTTTATTCCTTCTTGGCCGAAACCCTAAGAGCATGGTTCTAGGGTTTTTAGCAACTTTAAAACATGAAAACCTTAACTAACATAATATAGTAGATCACATACCATAAGGAATCATAAGCAAGCATAGTTTAGGTTTAAAAACTTTCTTAAATTCATCTTATTCTTTCTTGGCCGAAACCTAAGAGTATGGTTCTAGGTTTTTAGCAACTTTAAAACATGAAAACCTTAACTAACATAATATAGTGGATCACATACCATAAGGAATCATAAACAAGTATAGTTTAGGTTTAACAACTTTCTTAAATCTATTTTATTCCTTCTTGGCCGAAACCCTAAGAGCATGGTTCTAGGTTTTTTTAGCAACTTTAAAACATGAAAACCTTAATTAACATCATATAGTAGATCACATGCCATAAGGAATCATAAGCAAGTATAGTTTAGGTTTAAAAACTTTCTTAAATCTATTTTATTCCTTCTTGGCCGAAACCCTAAGAGCATGGTTCTAGGGTTTTTAGCAACTTTAAAACATGAAAACCTTAACTAACATAATATAGTGGATCACATACTATAAGGAATCATAAACAAGCATAGTTTAGGTTTAAAAACTTTCTTAAATCTATTTTATTCCTTCTTGGCTGAAACCCTAAGAGAATGGTTCTAGGTTTTTTTAGCAACTTTAAAACATGAAAACCTTAACTAACATCATATAGTAGATCACATACCATAAGGAATCATAAGCAAATATAGTTTAGGTTTAAAAACTTTCTTAAATTCATCTTATTCCTTCTTGGCCGAAACCTAAGAGCATGGTTCTAGGATTATTAGCAAATTTTTGAACATAAAAACCTCGAAAGCTACTTGTACTGCAGGTGAGGGAGATACTTGCATCCTCTTGCTTGGGTTTACTAAGAGAATACCCTTGGTGAAGAAGAAGAAGGAGACCCTTTTCACTTCAAGAATTCCCTTTTCCTTATTCTTTTTCTTGCAAGAAGAAGTGTGTTTTAAGGACCTCCCTTTGTGAAGTTTTCTTAGGGAGAAAGCCCTTAACTTGAATTCGGCAATGGGAGAAAGAGGAGCTTGGATTTTCGGTGAAGGAAGGAGAAGGAGGAAGAAGGAAAAGAATAATTTTTCTTTCCCTTTCTTCTATTTATTCTCCATGAAAGGGAGAAGAGAAAATACCTTTTCATTCTTCCTTTCATTTATTCTAAATGAAGGGAGAAGGGAAAATGAACTCTTCATGCTAAATGAAAGGGGAGAAAGAAAAGATAAACTTTTCTTCTAAGTGAATGGAGAAAGGTGCCCCTTCACCATCCCTACCCTTAACTACAATTCCCCTTTCCTTCCTACCAATACTTTCTCTTGGCCTATTGGTTATCTCATACTACTTAAAACTTGCCACTTGTTAAGAGATTCAAGGTTCAAGCCTTGACCACTCTTTTTTTTTTCTCTTTTCTTTTTTTCGTTCCATTTTCTCTTATTCTTAAAAGAAATTCATATGAAATTGCTGGGCGTTACAATCCCCATACCTTCTAAAAAATTCATCCTCGAACTTAGAATAGCTCTGGGTATCTTTGTTTCATATCGTCCTCACGATCCCAGGTGGCTTCTTCGGATCGTTGATTTTGCCACAGGACCTTTACTAAGGGCACTTCTTTATTCCTTAGTCTTTTGACTTCACGATCTAGTATCTAAATAGGACGACTTTCATAACTTAGGTCCTTTTGAACTTGCACTGTTTGCGGCGATCACTTGGTCTATACTGGGAATACATTTCTTGAGCATTGAAACATGGAACACGTTGTGAATAGCTGACATCTCCTGAGGCAGCTCTAGTTCGTTATCTACCTTGCCGACTCTTTTCAGGATTGGATACGGTTCCACATAGCGTGGGCTTAGCTTACCCTTCTTTCCGAATCTCATCACCCCTTTCATAGGAGCTACCTTGAGAAACATTGAATCCCCGACACTGAATTCCAATGGCCTACGTCGCTTATCCACATAGTTCTTTTGTCGGCTCTGAGCAGTTTCTATTCTTTGGCGAATGTTCTGTATAGCTCGGGTGGTGTCATCAATGAAATCTGTTTGGAGTCCCATCTCTTTCTTTTCACCACCTTCGTACCAGCATATAGGAGACCTACATCTCCTCCCGTACAGAGCCTTGTATAGTGTCATTCCAATAGTAGCTTGGTAGCTATTATTGTAGGCGAATTCTGCTAAGCATAGATATCGGCACCAGCTCCCCTTAAAATCTAAGGCGCAAGCTCGTAACATATCTTCCAACACTTGGTTCACCCTTTCCGTTTGTCCATCGGTCTGAGGATGGAACGCAGTATTGAATAATAACTTTATGCCAAGGGCCTTCTGAACACATTCCCAGAAATGTAAAACAAAGCGCCCATCTCTATAGGAAATAATGGTCTTAGGAATCTCATGTAATCTGATAATTTCCTTAACATATAATTGAGCCAGCTGCTCAGTCGAGTAAGTCATCTTGATTGCTAAGAAGTGGGCAGACTTTGTCAATCTGTCCATGATTACCCATATAGCATTATATCCGTTCGTCGTTTTGGGAAATCCTGAGATGAAGTCCATAGAAATATCTTCTCATTTTCATTCTGGAATTTGAATTGGCTGCAGTACTCCTCCAGGTCTCTGGTGTTCTGCTTTAACCCTTTGGCAGGTTAAGCAGGTACTGACATATCGAGCCACATCTCTTTTCAAACCGAACCACCAGAACTTCCCTTTCAGGTCTTGGTACATCTTGGTGGATCCAGGATGCATCGCATAAGGTGTTCCGTGAGCCTCTTCCAATAACTTCTTTCGCAACTCTAGATCGTCGGGAATACACAAGCGATCTCTGAGGTATAGTATTCCGCTGTCAGCGATACAAAATCCATCGTTCTTTCCTTCTTGGACCTCTTACTTGATCCTTTGGATGCTTGGGTCATAGGTTTATTTTTCTAGTATATCATCAAACAGCGTCGATGTTATTGTCAGGGCAGAGAGCTGTCCGGTCATGCTTTCGACCCCATAACCCATACTTTCCCTTTTCTTTCCAATAAATTCGAACATTGGTTCTGCCTCTGGCCGGAAGACCACTTTTCTTTTACGACACTCGATCGAGGCATCGTACTTGCTCAGGAAGTCCATGCCCAAAATAATGTCATAATCCTGCATGTCGAGCACTATCAGATCACAATAGAGTTCCCTGTCTGCGATTCTGACCGGTGCGGCTCGCAACATATGAGTAGATGGCATCACTTCTCCCGAGGGCAGGGTTGTTAAGAACTTGCAATCTAAAACTTGTGGTGGTATGTCTATCTTCTTTGTGAAAGGCGTAGAGACGAACGAGTGTGTTGCCCAGTATCAAATAATACAGTAGCATGCTGACTGAAAATAAATATCTGACCTGTGATCGCAACTTGCATCTGGTGTAGCTGTGAGGGAGCACCCCTGTTCTGGATGTACTGCTGAGAGGTGTTTAAACCTGGGTAGGGCAGTCTTTGGCTCGATGTCCTTCCAGTCCACAGTTGAAGCACCTATTTGTGCCCTTGTGACACACCTCGGGATGCTTCTTTCCACATGTAGTGCTCTGGGAGTACGTGGGTTGTTTGTTTGCTGGACCATCCTTAGGATTGTTCCATTGCTTTCTCTTTCCATTGGGGGTTCTTTTCCAGTTGGCTTTAGTACTTTGAGGTTTCTGTCCTCTCGACTAGGTTTGACCCTTGCCTTCGTTCAGCGCCTTCAGATAGTGTTCGGTGATCAGGGAACTACTGATCAGCTCTTCTGCGGTCTGCGGTCTATTAACTCCACCAGCCACATTCAGAGCTATCTCGAGTCTAAGCATCTTCAGCATGAGTCTGACTCTTTCTCTTTCTGTGTTGACCAACTCTGGGCATAGGCGTGCTAGTCGGTTGAATCTTTTCACCGCTTCATTAACTGATAGGTCACCTTGCCGGAACACGGTGAACTCGTCGTAGTGCTTGTTCGTAACACGCATATGGAAGAATTCTTCAAAAAATTCAGCTTCAAAGTCCGTCCATCTCATCTGGTTCACTTGCCTCTTTACTTTAACTCCGTCTCACCACATTCTGGCATCTCCCGAAAGGCAAAATAATGCACACTTGACCTTTTCATGTTCAGGCCAGTCCAGTAGCTCTACTATACTTTCTACAGTCTTGAACCAAGCTTGAGCGTCCCATGATTCACAAGTGCCAGAGAAATTTTCTAGCTTCAACCTCTGCCACTGAATTAGATACGCCTCTTGTCGAACCAACGGGGCTGGGCCTATCGGTGGTACTAGTGCAGCTGTAGGCACGACTGACATCTGATTCTGATTCACTGGTGGGGTGGTAGGGTTCCCTTTCTGATTCATCAGAGCATTAATTACTTGCTGCTGCTCTATAACCTGACGCTGAAGTTCGGTAACTACATGCATCAGATCAGGTGGGGGTACTGTCTCATCGACTCGGTTATTGCGTCTTCTAGCCATGCTTATCTTCAAATATGACAACAAAGCTAGCATAAGTTATCATTATTCCTAACCAGGCTAGCATAAGATTATTATCATTCCTACTTACATTCATGCATGCTTAGACTAAAAACATTTCTTTATCATACATAAGAAAAATAAAGTAGGCATAGAACTTCTTACTTGGAGCGGCAGGATGGAGGCTTGATGTGTGTGTGTAGTGGAAAGGTAGACCTGCTCTGATATCAAACTGTAACACCCGCCCTTCCCCTACATGCATAAGAAATCATTGCAGTGGAAGAAATTTTTTTTTATTCTTTACAACTTACAACTTAATCATATAACCAAAACATGCGAACATGCTAGTATTCATGTATATAAAAATTTATTTACTATCTATTACTTGAAACATGATACATGCTTGTCTAACTAAAGCATAAAGTGTACTAAGATAAGAAGAAAACTAAACATGTATACTGCTCTCTAGAGTTCATGATCACTAACAATTCTCTAAATAAACAAGTACTTAGCATTTCGAGGTATCATGGAAGCAAGAGTAAGTATAGCTCACCTTAAGTATAAAACATCCAACAAGTTCAAGCTAATATCATCAAAAGTAGCAAGAAAGAAATAGTTCACATGCAAAAGCTTAAAACATATATAAGTCCCGAAAATACAAAACAGATCTCTTCTACCATGTCACTGCCACACACATCCTTTGCCCCTCCTACTGCTTCCTTTAGTTTAACCATGTTTTACCCTTTTCTGCAGTACAAGGAAAATAAAACTATAAGCACATAGGCTTAGTAAGATCCTTTCCTACTCACAAAAACATACATCATGAAGTTGATATAAAGTAATGACATGTTCATCTAATCAAACAAGCATAAGCATAAGGTAGTAGCATGTTCATTTAGGCATCATAGATATATCACACAAGAGCATTTTCATTAAGCATAATAATCATGTAGCATGAGATAAGCATATGCAAGATGTTCTTTTGAAAACATATATCCTAATTACATAGCATGAAACAAACATATGCAAGATGTTCTTTTGAAAACATATATCATAATCATATAGCATGAAACAAACATATGCAAGATGTTCTTTTGAAAACATATATCATATAGGTACTTAAATATAAATCTCAACATGAGGGCCCGACATTGTACCACATACATGAATTGCGCACATCCTAAATAAATCCGAGGTAGCTAATCTCGAACCTACTAGGAACTAGGTCCGTTTCCTTGACCATCGACCTAGGGGCAATTTAGGAGCCCATCCCATGGACCATTCTTAGGGTCCGGTACAAGCCAATTCAAAAGTAAAATAGTATATCATGTTCTTATCATATCATGAAACATAGCATGTTCTTGTCATATCATGAAGCATATCATGTTCTTGTCATATCATGAAGCATATCATGTTCTTGTCATATCATGAAGCATAACATGTTCTTGTCATATCATGAAGCATATTATGTTCTTGTCATAAAATGAAGCATATCACGTAGCATAACATAGAGAGTCATTATCATGCATGGTTAGGGTTTTGAACTTTCCATAATTCCTAATCCACATCTTGGCCGAAACTTGCATGGACATGATCTTAAATTTTTAAGCAACTTTAACCAAGGAAAGCATCATACTAGCATCACATCATACATAGCATAACATGGGAGAAAACATAAGCAAGTCTAGTTGGAATTAAGCTTCCCTAAGTCCCTTCCTTTCTTCTTGGCCGAAACTTACAAGGTATGGCCTTAGGTTTTAAGCACTTTTAAAACAAGGAAAGTATCATACTAGCATCACATGGTAGTCATCCTAACATGGGAGACCTTTAGCAACATAAAAGGACTTCTCACCCTATTTTTCCTTGGTTGGGCCGAAACTTACAAGAGGTGTCATCCTAGGTGTTAAGCAACATAAAACATGGAAACTTTACACTAACATCATATAATGGATTACACACCATGAGCAAGCATAGTTAGGTTTTATAAATTTCCTAAATCCATTTTATTCCTCCTTGGCCAAAACCCTGAGAGCATGGTTCTAGGTTTTTTTTAGCAACTTTAAAACATGAAAACCTTAACTAACATAATACAGTGGATCACATACCATAAGGAATCATAAACAAGCATAGTTTAGGTTTAATAACTTTCTTAAATTCATCTTATTCTTTCTTGGCCGAAACCTAAGAGCATGGTTCTAGGGTTTTTAGCAACTTTAAAATATGAAAACCTTAACTAACATAATATAGTAGATCACATACCATAAGGAATCATAAACAAGCATAGTTTAGGTTTAAAACTTTCTTAAATCTATTTTATTCCTTCTTGGCCGAAACCCTAAGAGCATGGTTCTAGGGTTTTTAGCAACTTTAAAACATGAAAACCTTAACTAACATAATATAGTAGATCACATACCATAAGGAATCATAAGAAAGAATAGTTTAGGTTTAAAAACTTTCTTAAATTCATCTTATTCTTTCTTGGCCGAAACCTAAGAGCATGGTTCTAGGTTTTTAGCAACTTTGAAACATGAAAACCTTAACTAACATAATATAGTGGATCACATACCATAAGGAATCATAAAAAAGCATAGTTTAGGTTTAATAACTTTCTTAAATCTATTTTATTCCTTCTTGGCCGAAACCCTAAGAGCATGGTTCTAGGTTTTTTTAGCAACTTTAAAACATGAAAACATTAACTAACATAATATAGTAGATCACATACCATAAGGAATCATAAGCAAGTATAGTTTAGGTTTAAAAACTTTCTTAAATATATTTTATTCCTTCTTGGCCGAAACCCTAAGAGCATGGTTCTAGGGTTTTTAGCAACTTTAAAACATGAAAACCTTAACTAACATAATATAGTGGATCACATACCATAAGGAATCATAAACAAACATAGTTTAGGTTTAAAAACTTTCTTAAATCTATTTTATTCCTTCTTGGCCGAAACCCTAAGAGCATGGTTCTAGGTTTTTTTAGCAACTTTAAAACATGAAAATCTTAACTAACATCATATAGTAGATCACATACCATAGGGAATCATAAGCAAGTATAGTTTAGGTTTAAAAACTTTCTTAAATTCATCTTATTCCTTCTTGGCCGAAACCTAAGAGCATAGTCTAGGGTTTTTAGCAACTTTTAGAACATAAAAACCTCGAAAGCTACTTGTACTGCAAGTGAGGGAGATACTTACATCCTCTTGCTTGGGTTTACCAAGAGAATACCCTTAGTGAAGAAGAAGAAGGAGACCCTTTTCGCTTCTAGAATTCCCTTTTCCTTATTCTTTTTCTTGCAAGAAGAAGTGTGTTTTAAGGACCTCCCTTTGTGAAGTTTTCTTAGGGAGAAAGCCCTTAACTTGAATTCGGCAATGGGAGAAAGAGGAGCTTGGATTTTCGGTGAAGGAAGGAGAAGGAGGAAGAAGGAAAAGAATAACTTTTCTTTCCCTTTCTTCTATTTATTCTCCATGAAAGAGAGAAGGGAAAATACCTTTTCATTCTTCCTTTCATTTATTCTAAATGAAGGGAGAAGGGAAAATGAACTCTTCATGCTAAATGAAAGGGGAGAAAGAAAAGATAAACTTTTCTTTTAAGTGAAGGGAGAAAGGTGTCCCTTCACCATCCCTACCCTTAACTACAATTCCCCTTTCCTTCCTACCAATACTTTCTCTTGGCCTATTGGTTATCCCATACTACTTAAAACTTGCCACTTGTTAAGAGGTTCAAGGTTCAAGCCTTGACCACTCTTTTTTTTTTCTCTTTTCTTTTTTTCGTTCCATTTTCTCTTATTCTTAAAAGAAATTCATATGAAATTGTTGGGCGTTATAGAATCCTATCATGAATCTAAAAGGTAATATTGTAAATTCAAATAATAAATTTCATATAACCTGTTTTAAGAGTAGGGATAGAGGGCACTATAGAAACAAGTGCCCTGCTCATAAGATTCGGTCCGCACAATCGGAGGAGAAGGAGAAATCGATCCAGAAAAGGAAGAAGCACATTGAATGCTTCAAGTACAGACGAACGGGTCACTGCAAACGATAATGCCCAGAAAGAAGACCCAAGAATCCAAGGGGAGAAATCAAGGTAAGTAAATTTATATTACATAAAAATCTAATTTTTGTTGGAGTGTATACTGAAAGCCTAAGCTTTGTAAATATTCATTATGAATAAAGAATCACATTTGGTCTAATTATCTACATTTGTTTGTAGTTGTTCATTTAATTTATATTGTAGATAACATAGTATGTGGTGTCACATACAAAAGATGATGTTATCAGTACCTTATAAATTATAAACAGTAGCTCACGACCAGAATGGAAAGGAACAAACCATTAGAAGGTCGTAGTGTAATTAGGTATTAGTTTATCTTGACTATATAATTACACTAGTACACTCAGAGTGTATTGAGTAGGACCATTTGAGGTCGTTCCTTTTATACTGACTTTATAAAGGAACAAAGACCTCAGTTATTATGGAAGTGTGTGCTCTTAATCCTAATATAATAACAAGCACATATGTTTGATATTTATTTCTTTAATTTATCAATGGGTGAGATTTAGTTCGATGAATCAATAAACCCGATAAATTGGGAAATGATATCACTCATAGTGTGTGTTGTTGATTATAGAAGGAAACTGTGTCCTAGTGATACTAGGTTGATAATGTCCTCAAGAGGAGCTCATAAAGATTGTCATGTTAAACCCTGCAGGTGGACTTAGTCCGACATGATAATAAGGTTGAGTGGTACTACTCTTGGACTTAGATATTAATTAAATGAGTTGTCAGGAACTCACTTAATTAGTGGACATTCGATATCTTAAACACAGGGAGACTAACACACTCATAATAAGAAGGAGCCCAAAAATGTAATTTGGGATTGGTGCGGTAGTTCAATGATAGTTCTCTAGTGGAATGAATTATCATTGATAAAATTAAGTTGTGTGTTCGGGGCGAACATGGGATGCTTAATTTTATCGGGAGACCAAAACCAATTCCTCCTCTCGGTCCCTATCGTAGCCTCTTATTTATAGAGTACTATACCCACATATACCCACCTTCTATACCCACCTAAAGGGGGCCGGCCAAGCTAGCTTGGGAACCAAGCTAGGGCCGGCCTAAGCTTGGGTTTAAGGTGGCCGGCCCTAGCTTGAACCCAAGCTAGTAGGGCCGGCCATAATTAAATTAAAAGAAATTTAATTTTAATTTTTATTATTATGTGGAAGATATAATTTAAAGAGAATTAAAATTAAAATATCTCTCTTGTAAAAGATTTACAAAAGATTAAAGAAAGAGATTAGATCTCTTTCCTTATTTGTAGATTGGAGAGATGTTTTATTTTCTCTTTAAAATTATTCACATGTTAATAAAATTAAAATTATAGATATTTCCTTTTATTAACCATGAAGAGATTTTTAAAGAGAAATTTTATTTTTTAAAATTTCCGGAAACAAATAAGGAAAGTTTTAATTGTTGATTGAAACTTGTCCAATTTGCTTCCTCTTGATGTGGCCGGCCATTAGAGTTTATTTGGGAAATTTTATTTTATTTTTCTCAAATAAATCATGTCAAGGAAATTAAGGAAATTTTATTGTAAATAAATTTCCTAATTTGCCTAGGCCAAGGAATATAAAAGAAGGGGTAGGGGTGCCTTCATGAGATACAACCTCTATTGTTTTCTCTCCCTTTTTCCTTGGTGTTGTGGCCGGCCATTACCCTCTCCCTCTCTTCCTCTTGTGGTGGCCGAATACTTCATCTTTCTTGGAGTTCTTGTGGTGGCCGGATACTACTTGGAGAAGAAGAAGAAGAAGGAGAGAAAGCTAGCATCTCTTGGAGCTTGGTTAGTATTTTGATTTTCTTCTTTGGTAAAGTTCTTCCTTTGTGGCGAACCTTGCTTGGAGGAGAAGAAGGTGGTTGGTGGTTTCTCATCTTGGTAGATCGTTGCCCACACAACGTCCGAGGTTAGAAGAGGAATACGGTAGAAGATCAAGAGGTTTTTCTACAAGGTATAACTAGTAATTTCTATTTCCGCATCATGCTAGTTATTTATGGAAATAATACCAAATACAAGAGGCTTACGTTCTAGTATTTCGAATATGTTTTTTCGAAGTTGTGTTTTTTTGTTTCTTTCTTTTCCTTGTGATTTGATTGTTCTCTTTGGTTAACCTAAAGTTATTTTAGGAAATTAAATATTAGCTTTCTATTAAAGGTTTTGTCTAGTCGGTGGTGGTTGCTCCCATATCCAAGAAGGCCATGTGCCTCGCCACGTCAGTACTGGGAACCTTTTATGGAAATTAATATTTAATGGAATTAATAACTTAAGGAGACTTGGGTCGAACGTGTTAAGTTCCGCAGGAGATCCAAGTCAAAACCTAAAAGAACAAATAGATTAAGTTTTGGATCAAACGTGTTAAGTTCCGCAGGAGATCCAAAATTTAATTTAAAAGAACACATGGTAGCTAGGAAAAGGTTCAGATCTTTGTACAAAATTTTTGTACAGTGGAACCTATAGGCTTTCCGAGTAGCAACCAACAATTGGTATCAGAGCTAGGGTTTTGCCTTTGTGTATTTGGTATTTAGTTTAATTATGCACATGTCATACATAATTTAGGCAGGTTAATAGTAGGATGTGCTAACTCTATGGATGCAGGATCCAACTATTATGGCTTTTAGTTAATTATGTGTGTGATTGGACCCTTGGACATGTCAAGGGCAATTTATATGTGTGTGCATGATTGTATTAAAATACAGCAGGAGCTGTATTTTGTTTTATTAGGATTTTATTTTTGATCTAGATACATGTACATTCCTTTTATGGAATATAGGATCAAAATGTAAAATTCTATTTATGTCGCGGATCGAATCTTGCAAAGCGTGGAACCTTCTAAGGACCAGAGGCGCAGTGGAACTCGGAGCAAGATGGATGCGACAGTTAGACCCGGTGGCGGTGGCCAAATATGGCAAGCCATGACAACACACGGAGGACAATTAAAGATAAAAGCCATAATAGTTAAAATTAGATTTTCTATTTATTGCTTTTATATTGTGCTGTTGTGCATGTTAGTTTACAAGTTTAGTAGGCTAGCATAGTTAAAATTCCTCATTTATAAATAACTAAGTGGGAGAGGGATTTTAAGTAAATCCCATGGTCTCCATTATTGGTTTGTAAGTGATGCAAACAAGCTTGCGCGTTGGCTCGAGTGCCTTCCTCCATAACGGATGAGCTTGTTTGCGGATCACTAGAACAGACTTCCATTTTGGATGACTATAGGAAGTTAATTAAGGCGTGTGATCTTCCCCAACGGAAGGGGCATAATCTTATTAATGGACTTAGTGTCAAGTAATGGTGTACACTTAGACACATCTAATAGTATCCTCCCCAACGGAGTCATTGCTATTATTTGTGTGACCAAATAATACCAACTATTAATTTTATTTGTCAAAAGTTAGGTTGACAAGATAATAAAATTAATGGGTTAAAACCCTCCTTTACAAATGTTGAATTTATATACGTCCACACTAACGTGTCATACAAAATTCACGGTGTTTTAAGGTGTTGGTTAATTTAAAATAGTATTGTTTGAGGAATCAATATTATTCTAAATTTAGAGTTCTGACCAAAAGTTATTTGTGATTCTTAGGATGACTTTCAACCCACTGTCCATCATACTTCAACAAAATAGACTTACTGGACCAAATTACATAGATTGGAAAAGAAACCTGGATATTGTTCTTACTGCTGAAAGCTATAAATTTGTACTGACTGAGCATTGCCCTGATGCACCTACTGGTGAATCTACCCAAGAGGAGATTGAATATCATAGGAAATGGGTAAAAGCAGATGAGATGGCGCGGTGTTACATTTTGGCTTCAATGTCAAATGTATTGCAACATCAGCATAAAGATTTACCAACAACTTATGATATTATGAACAATCTCAAGGAACTCTTTGGTCATCAGGATAGGGCTTCTAGACAAGAAGCTATGAGAAAGATAATGATAGCCACCATGCAAGAGGGTACTCCTGTAAGGGATCATATCCTAAACATGATGGCTTATCTGAACGAAATACAGATCCTTGGAGGAGAAATTGATGGGGAAACCCAGATCGATATGATCCTCCAAACCCTACCTAGAAGTTTTGAGCAGTTCCGCCTGAACTATAATATGAATAAAAGGATTTATTCATTAGGGGAACTACTGACAGAACTTCAAGCAGCAGAAGGGTTATTTCGTCACAATGCTCAAATTCACTATGCTGAAAATGGTTCTACTTCTAAACCGAAAGGTAAGAAGAAGAAGAAACAAACTGGTTCAGCAAAGAAAGTGAATAAATCTCAGAGTACGGGATTTAAAGCTGGAATGAAGAAGCCGAAGGGCAAGTGCTTCATCTGCAAGCAGGCAGGACATTGGAAGGCGGACTGTCCTCGTAAGAACCAAAACAAAGGTATATCTCATACTCTAGTTGTTGAAACATGTTTAGCGGTGTTATCTACCAGCACCGGTGTGTGTCACTGAGACCCGATCATGTCTGCATTCCTTCGGGGGTTCCAGAAACCCGACGACTATCTCAAGGGAGATTACTGTCTACATGGGCAATGCTACTAAGGTGGCAGCTGTTGGGAGACGTCTACTTATCTTTTAGTAGAAATAGAAATTTGGTTTTAAGAAATTGTCTTTATGTACCCAGTTTTAGAAAGAATTTAATTTCAGTTTCTAAACTGTTTTTAGATGGATATTCAGTTTCTTTCAGTAACGATGTAGTTATTAAAAGAAATAAAGTGATTATCTGGTGCATTAGTTGGTAATTTGTATATTTTAAATCCAAATTCTTCCACAAAGCAAAACATGGAAATTTATAATTCATCTTCTAATTCTAATAAGAGAAAAGAACCTTCAGAAATGAACCAAGCATATCTTTGGCATCTAAGGCTTGGTCATATTAACTTAAGTAGGATTCAGAGGCTTATAGCCGATGGACTTTTAAGTTCATTAGAGTTGGAAAATTTTCCAACTTGTGAATCTTGCTTAGAAGATAAAATGACCAAGAGGCCGTTCAAGGCCAAGGGGTATAGAGCCAAAGAATTTGTGTTGTACTATGTCTGTCCAGGCAAGAGGAGGTTTTGAATATTTTGTCTCTTTCATAGACGATTATTCAAGATATGGATACATTTACCTAATGCGCCGCAAGTCCGAATGCTTTGACAAGTTCAAAGAATACAAGGTTGATGTGGAGAAACGATTAGGTAAAAGTATCAAGACACTACGATCTGATCGTGGTGGCGAATACCTCTTAGGAGAGTTTAGGAATTACTTATCGAGGCTCGGATTCAATCCCAATTGTCTGCACCTGGAACACCCCAACAGAATGGTGTAGCGAGCGAAGGAATAGGACTCTTATGGAGATGGTTAGATCGATGATGAGTTATTGAGAACCAAATTCGTTTTGGGGATATGCTCTGAAACAGCAGTGTATGTTCTGAACTTAGTACCTTCTAAATCGGTTTCTTCTACTAGAATTGTGGAATGGCGAAAACCCGGCCTAAGACATATTCGGATTAGTAGTCGGCACATGTCCGAAACAGAATCTTCGATAAGTTAGAATCTCTACTGTTCGCGTGTTTGTAGGATATCCCAAAGGAAGGTGGTTTATTTTATAGTCCTAAACAGAAGGTCATTGTTAGCACCAATGCCCGCTTTTAGAAGAAGACTATATAATGGATCACAAGCCCGAAGTAAAGTCGTTTTAGAAGAACTTAGAGGACATGTCTACCAACAATACAAGATGAAGTACCACAAGAGAATACACGTGTCACACATGATACACAACCACAGACAGTGCCTCGTCGTAGTGGGAGGGTTGTGACTAAGATTCATGTTTTTGGGAGAGTCTTGGGACTTGATCCCGGTAAACATGAACCCGATCATATGACGAAGCACTCCAAGATATAGATGCAGATCTTGGCAAAAGACAATGAATTGAAATAGAGTCCATGTACTCTAATAAGGTTTGGGAGCTTGTAGAACCACCAAAAGCCGTTGGATGCAAGTGGATCTACAAAAGGAAAGAGGGATGACGAGCGGGAAGGTAGAAACCTTCAAAGCTAGGCTTGTTGCGAAAGGGTACACTCAGAAAGAGGGAATCGATTATGAGGAAACTTTTTACCAGAGCCATGCTTAAGTCTATCCGGATACTCTTATCCATTGCTGCTCATCATATGGATTATGAGATTGGCAAATGGATGTCAAGACAGCTTTCCTAATGGAAGTCTTGAAGAGAACATCCATATGAAGCAACCAGAAGGATTTATTGAAAAGGCAAAGAGCATCTAGTATGCAAGCTCAATCGGTCCATTTATGGGCTGAAGCAAGCTTCAAGGTCTTGGAAGTATCAGTCATATGGATTTATTCAAAGTCGGATGAGTCTTGTGTATAAGAAGTAACGGAACGTGGTGGTATTTCTTGTACTATACGTAGATGATATTTTGTTAATTGGCAACAATGTCAAGGTATTATCGGAGGCGTAAGGGTATGGTTGTCCAACAATTTGATATGAAGGACTTAGGAGAATGTGCACACATTCTTGGGATCAAAGTTATAAGGAAGAAAAGAATGTTGTGTCTATCCCAAGCTTCATATAGATACAATCCTTGCTCGTTTAAGCATGACTCCAAGAAAGGTTTCTTACCTTTTAGACATGGAGTAGCTCTATCTAAAGAGATGTCTCCAAAGACATCAAAAGAGATAGAGGACATACGGTACTGAGTAGCCTAATGTGTCATAGATCTTGCTTGTTCGATTTGGTGGAGTCGTGGATATCACCGACATTGGATACTCGATAGCATATATTAAAGTACCGAGAAGGACTAGGGATTATATGCTAGTTTACCAAGCAGATGATTTGCTCCATGTGGTTACACGCAGATTTTCAATCGAGAAGGGACAATAGTAAGTCTACATCAGGTTACTTTAGGAGGTGGAGCCATTTCATGGAGGAGTGTTAAGCAATGCGTTTGGACTCAACCACGTACGAGTGTCATGTAGCGGAAGTACGGAAGCGAGCGTAGGTTCGAGAACTCTAATGGACTTAGATGTGATTCCTGGTTTGCCCAAGATCATCACAATTTATTGTGATAATAGCGGTGCATTGCAAACTCGAAGGAACCACGAGCTCATAAGGTGAGTAAACATATAGCACCACCACGTCGAGATATATCGGTCGGAAGTTGTCATCGCTAAGATTGCATCGGATAACCTGGCGATCCTTTCACTAAGGCCCTTTCCGAAAAGCTGCATGTGGAGGAATGGGAATCGGATGTATGGTAGAAGATATGGCATAGTCATTAGTATAAGTGGGAGATTGTTGAGTGTATATGAAAGCCTAAGCTTTGTAAACATTCATTATGAATAAAGAATCACATTTGGTCCAATTATCTACATTTGTTTGTAGTTGTTCATTTAATTTATATTGTAGATAACATAGTATGTGGTGTCACATACAAAAGATGATGTTCCTTATAAATTATAAAATGTAGCTCACGACCAGAATGGAAAGGAACAAACCATTAGAAGGTCGTAGTGTAATTAGGTATTAGTTTATCTTGACTATATAATTACACTAGTACACCTAGTGTGATTATGTAGGTGTCGTTGTCCTTTATATCTTGACTTTATAAAACAAAACCTCGCTTATTATGGAAGTGTGTTAATCCTAATATAATAACAAGCACATATGTTTGATATTTATTTCTTTAATTTATCAATGGGTGAGATTTAGTTCGATGAATCAATAAACCCGATAAATTGGGAAATGATATCACTATAGTGTGTGTTGTTGATTATAGAAGGAAGCTGTGTCCTAGTGATACTAGGTTGATAATATCCTCAAGAGAAGCTCATAAAGATTGTCATGTTAAACCCCTGCAGGTGGACTTAGTCCGACATGATAATAAGGTTGAGTGGTACTACTCTTGGAGATATTAATTAAATGAGTTGTCATGAACTCACTTAATTAGTGGACATTCGATATCTTAAACACAGGAGACTAACACATAATAAGAAGGAGCCCAAAAATGTAATTTGGGATTGGTGGTAGTTCAATGATAGTTCTCTAGTGGAATGAATTATCATTGATAAAATTAAGTTGTGTGTTGGGCGACATGGGATGCTTAATTTTATCGGGAGACCAAAACCAATTCCTCCTCGGTCCCTATCGTAGCCTCTTATTTATAGAGTACTATACCCATACCACCTTCATACCCACCTGGGACACCTAAGCTGACTTGGGAACCAAGCTAGGGCCGCCAAGTTTAGGTTTATTGTAGCTTGAACCCAAGCTAGTTGGGCGGCCATAATTAAAAAAGAAAATTTAATTTTAATGTTTATTATTATGTGGAAGATTTAATTTAAAGAGAATTAAAATTAAAATATCTCTCTTGTAAAAGATTTACAAAAGATTAAAGAAAGAGATTAGATCTCTTTCCTTATTTGTAGATTGGATGTTTTATTTTCTCTTTAAAATTATTCACATGTTAATAAAATTAAAATTATAGATATTTCCTTTTATTAACCATGAAGAGATTTTAAAGAGAAATTTTATTTTTAAAAATTTCCGGAAAAAAATAAGGAAAGTTTTAATTGTTGATTGAAACTTGTCCAATTTGCTTCCTCTTGATGTGGTCGGCCATTAGAGTTTATTTGGGAAATTTTATTTTATTTTTCTCAAATAAATCATGTCAAGGAAATTAAGGAAATTTTATTGTAAATAAATTTCCTAATTTTAGGCCAGAATATAAAAAGAAGGGTGCCTTCATGAGATACAACCTCTATTGTTTTCTCCCTTTTTCCTTGGTGTTGTGGCCGGCCATTACCTCTCCTCCTCTTCCTCTTGTGGTGGCCGAATACTTCATCTTTCTTGGAGTTCTTGTGGTGGCGGATACTACTTGGAGAAGAAGAAGAAGAGAGAGAAAGCTAGCATCTCTTGGAGCTTGGTTAGTATTTTGATTTTCTTCTTTGGTAAAGTTCTTCCTTTGTGGCCAACCTTGCTTGGAGGAGAAGAAGGTGGTTGGTGGTTTCTCATCTTGGTAGATCGTTGCCCACACACAACGTCCGAGGTTAGAAGAGGAATAGGTAGAAGATCAAGAGGTTTTTCTACAAGGTATAACTAGTAATTTCTATTTCGCATCATGCTAGTTATTTATGGAAATAATACCAAATACAAGAGGCTTACGTTCTAGTATTTGAATATGTTTTTCGAAGTTGTGTTCTTTTGTTTCTTTCTTTTCCTTGTGATTTGATTGTTCTCTTTGGTTAACCTAAAGTTATTTTAGGAAATTAAATATTAGCTTTCTATTAAAGGTTTTGTCTAGTCGGTGGTGGTTGCTCCCATATCCAAGAAGGCCATGTGCCTCGCCACGTCCTAGAACCTTTTGGAAATTAATATTTAATGGAATTAATAACTTAAGGAGACTTGGGTCGAACGTGTTAAGTTCCGCAGGAGATCCAAGTCAAAACCTAAAAGAACAAATAGATTAAGTTTTGGATCAAACGTGTTAAGTTCCGCAGGAGATCCAAAATTTAATTTTAAAGAACACATGGTAGCTAGGAAAAGGTTCAGATCTTTGTACAAAATTTTTGTACAGTGGAACCTATAGGCTTTCCGAGTAGCAACCAACAATTTTTACAACACATGTATGTACCCTAGCTAATTCCGCTTACTCTAGTATAGATTTTTCTAGAAAATTAGATATGCATGCTAATAATACAATAAATAAATTTTCTTCAAATCTAAATAAGAATAACTCAAAATTATTTAATAAAAAATTAACTTTTAGAAAATTAAAGAAACAAAGTAATATTTTAAAAGATAAAATATATAAGTTAGAAAAGATTATTAATAATTTAACTAATCCACAAAATATAGACTTGGGTTACAAGTCTAAGGTAACGTAAACCCTACAAACTATGCTATAATCAAGTACCTTTTAATTATTAAATCTAAACTTAAACTAAAGTAAATCTAACTTAAATCTAAACTTAAAAAAAATCTAACCTAAACTAATATCTAATCTAAATTAAATCTAACCTTAAATTCAATTAACTTAGATCTAAACTAAATCAAATTAAAACTCAAAAGTTAACTTAAACTTGTTAACTTAGCTAATAAATTGCTTGACTTGGTTGATCCATGCAAATTACTATGACCATGCATATGCTAAATTGATAAATGTCAATCATGATTGTTAATTGTTTAATCTAGAATGGTTAGATAAGGACCTAAGCTTAATTAACACTTGACTAGTTAGACCTAGTGGTTTCAGAAAGAAAATTAAATATCTAATTTCTTTGAAAGGCTTTGTCTAGAAGTGGTGGATGATCTCATACCCAAGAATGTCTAATGCCTCGCCACAGCCTAGAAGTCAATCATTGAAATAATTATTTAATTGACTAACTATAAAACTTGAGTCTAACTCAAATGTAAATCAATTCTTAGATGATAATTTAAATTGAAAATTAAATTAACCATCTCACAAATCTGTTAAGGTTCCCTGATTGAAAATCTAAAAAAGGGTGAGATGGACCTAAGTTTAAAGTAGTTAATCATACTTGATATGGGTTAGGTTTAGTAGGTCCCTGGAGAAAAAGGGAAAGGAGATAGCAGAATTAAGAAGATAGGTCAATATCGACCGAGATATACCTTGATGAAGGAAGATCAATATCGATCGAGATATACCTTGATGAAGGAAGATCAATATCGATCGAGATATACCTTGATGAAGGAAGATCAATATCGATCGAGATATACCTTGGGAAAGGCACGTCAATATCGACCGATATATACTTTAATTGGAGTAAGCCAATATCGACCGATATATACCTCAAGGGCGGTAGATCGATATCGATCGATACATACCTCGGGAAAAATAGGCCAATCTCGGCCAAGATATACCTTAGGGGAAGGCAGGTTAATATCGACCGATATATACCTTAAGGAAAGTAAGCTAATACCGATCGAGAAATACCTTGAGAAGAGTAGGCCAATATCGGTCGGGATACATCTTAGGAAGGGTAAATCAATATCGGTCGGGTTTACACGTTTAAGATAAAAAGCCAGAATTATTTAAGGTAGCATATCTAAAATTAATTAAGTATACATGATCGCCCGAGAATGAAAAGATCCAGAGCTCTATAGAGTTGATAATATATTACTGAACGATTAATTGAATGATAATGATAAACTGACCGAACAAGGTCTGGGTTTAATATTTGGTCAATACAAAACATAGTATAATACCCAACTGTCTATAACATAATAAAGACAGGACGAACAAGTAGACTCATAATTAATTTAATAAAGATATTTGTATGTGATTGAATAACAGGTTTTACCTATTTGGCAGGAAATGTGTTTCTAGACTTTTCTGTAGGTACTAGATGACAAACAAAAAAGATTCCTTAAAATCCATTTACCACAAGTACGCAGCTTACGTCATCTCATAACAAACTCTAACAAACCGGGGTCCACTTCATGATCACGGAGGTTATATGAGGTCATTATACACATTCACAACCCTAGTTTTCAACTACTGTTCATCCTCTTCTTCCTTCTTCCACATGAGAGATGACTCGCCTCGCGAGGGGCTGGAGGATTCCCACCCGTCTTAGGTCATTGTATAGTGTTGGTCTGGTCTCTTCGGCAAGCGAAGCCAGCTCGATCTCGGTTCTTGATAGTGATTTCTCTCAGCTTCTCACGAGGAGGCATTCTATGATTTTATTCTTCCGATCCGCATTGGGTTTCTTGGATCGGTATCGCTAGAGTATTACTCTTCATCGCCAGAGGTTTTTTCCATTTTGTCAAGTTTCGGACAGAGGATCAAATTTGGTCAGAACTTCACACAATCTGAGACTATAAGATGGAAGAGGTTGGAAAATCAAATCTACTCACTATTAGCTAAGATCTAGATTTTCTCATTAATACTCATGTAGAAGCTTTGCAATAACAACAACAACTTCAAGCTCTATATCGGGCTACTGTCGGTATACATATCGGTGATTTCGACTACCGGAAGGAAAAGGGGCTAGAAGAGGAACATGTATATTTCCCTCCGCTACAGTTCCCTTCCGGCATCCTCGAGCCTTCCTTCGTACTCCTTTGGAACAGGGAGGATGAAAGCCTATATTTCAAGCATCCTCTGCGGAGCACCCATGTGGAAGAGCGCAGTTAAGATGATAGCTAGCGATAGCTCGCCGGAAAGAATCATTTCTCCGTTCTCTCAAAGTGTACTGGATGATCCGCTTCCCAAGTGGTATCAAAATCTTCAGATCGGCGAGTACACTGGGACTACAGATCCGGAAGAACACTTGTTAAAATTTGAGAATGTATCACTACTACAATAATTTTCTGATGGAGTGAAATGCTGGATGTTCCTCACAACACTCGGAGGAGCCGCACATCGTTGGTTTAAGAGATTGCCGGAAAAATCTATCCGAAAGTTCAAGGACTTCAAGAAGGTTTTCCTACACCATTTCTCTAGCAATAAGAGGTACCATAAAACTCTCTGGAGTCTATTTTCAATTAAACAAGCATCTAAGGAGTCCATTGTTGAAATGTATACTGAAAGCCTAAGCTTTTGTAAACATTTATTTTGAATAAAGAATCACATTTGGTCAAATTGTCTACATTTAGTTGTAGTTGTTCAATTAATTTATATTGTAGATAACATAGTATGTGGTGTCACATACAAAAGATGATGTTATCAGTACCTTATAAATTATAAACAGTAGCTCACGACCAAAATGTAAAGGAACAAACCATTGGAAGGTCGTAGTGTAATTAGGTATAAGTTTATCTTGACTATATAATTACACTAGTACACTTAGAGTGTATTGAGTAGGACCATTAGAGGTCGTTTCTTTTATACTGACTTTATAAAGGAACAAAGACCTCAGTTATTATGTGTGTACTCTAATCCTAATATAATAACAAGCACATATATTTGATATTTATTTCTTTAATTTATCAATGGGTGAGATTTAGTTCGATAAATCAATAAGCGATAAGTTGGGAAATGATATTACTTATAGTGTGTTGTTGATTAGAGATAGAAGGTGTCCTAGTAATATAGGTTGATAATGTCCCCAAGATGAGCTCATAAAGATTGTCATTAAACCCAGTGGACTTAGTCCGACATGGCGATAAGGTTGAGTGGTCCTATTCTTGGATTAAGATATTAATTAAATGAGTTGTCGGACTCACTTAATTAGTGGACATTCGACATCTTAAACACAGGGAGACTCACACTCATAATAAGAAGGAGCCCAAAATGTAATTTGGGATTAGATGTTCATTAATAGTTCTCTAATGGAATGAATTATTATTGATAAATTTGTGTGTTGGCGAACACGGATGCTAATTTTATCGGAGACCAAAATCAATTCTCCTCTCGGTCCCTATCGTAGCCTCTTAATTATAGAGTACTATACCCACCATGGCCGTCAAGCTAAGCTAGGGATCAAGAATAGGCCTAAGCATGGGTTATGGGGGTGGCCAGCTTGAACTAAGGGGTCGTCTAATGAAATTAAAAAGAATTTTAAATTTAAATTTTTTTTCTTATGTGGAAGATATAATTTATTAGAGAGAATTAAAATTAAAATATCTCTTCTACAAAAGATTAAGAAAAGAGATTAGATCTCTTTCCTTATTTGTAGATAGGAAAGATATTTTATTTTTTTCTCTGAAAATTATTCACATGTTGAAAAATTAAAATTATAGAAATTTCTTTTTATCAACCATGAAGGGATTTTTGAAGAGAAATTTTATTTTTAAAATTTCCGGAAACAAATTAGGAAGTTTTAATTTGTTGATTGAAACTCTCCTAATTTGTCTTTTTTATTGTGGCCGGCCATTGTATGGATAAAGAGGAAGTTTTATTTAATTCTTCCCAATTAATTCATGTCAAGGAAAGTTAAGGAAATTTTATTATAATTAAATTTCCTTATTTGCCAAAGCTAAGGAATATAAAAGAGGGGGTTGGGGTGCCTTCAAGAGACACAACTTCTATTATTCTTCTCCCTCTTTTCTTCCTTGGTGTGGCCGGCCCCTTCAAGCTTTATCTTCTCCTTGTTGTGGCCGAACCTCTTCTTCCTTTTGGAGATCAAGTTGTGGCCGAATACAAGCTTGGAGAAGAAGGAGAGAAAGCTTATATCCCTTGGAGCATTGGTGGTGTTTTCTCTTCATCCTTGGAGGTGCACTTGAGTTGGCCGAATCTTACAAGGAGGAGAAGAAGGTGCTTTGGTGGTTTCTCATCTCGGAAGATCGTTGCCCACACAACGTCCGAGGTTAGAAGAGGAATACGGTAGAAGATCAAGAGGTTTTTCTAAAATGTATAGCTTGTATTTTTCTTTTCTGCATCATACTAGTTATTTTAGGAAATAATACCAAATACAAGAGGCATACGATTTTAGTGTTTCGAATTTGCTTTCGATGTAGTGTTCTTTTGTTTGTTCTTTTCCTTGTAATTTGATTGTTCTTTTCGGTTGACCTAAAGTTATTTTAGGAAATTAAATATTAGTTTTCCTTAAAAGGTTTTGTCTAGTCGGTGGTGGTTGCTCCCATATCCAAGAAGGTCATGTGCCTCGCCACGTCAGTACTGGGAACCAATTATGGAAATTAATATTTAATGGAATTAATAACTTATGTGATTTGGATCGAACGTGTTCGCAGGAGATCCAAGTCAAAACCTAAAAGAACAAATAGATTAAATTTTGGATCAAACGTGTTAAGTTTCGCAGGCGATCCAAGTTTAATTTAAAAGAACACATGGTAGCTAGGAAAAGGTTCGGACCTTTGTACAAAATTTTTGTACAGTGGAACCATTAGGTTTTCCGAGTAGCAACCAACAATTGGTATCAGAGCTAGGGTTTTGCCTCTGTGTGTTTTGGTATTAGTTTAATTATGCACATGACATACATAATTTAGGCAGGTTAATAGTAGGATGTGCTAACTTTGTGGATGCAGGGTCCAACTATTATGGCTTATAGTTTTTTTTATGTGTGTGATTGGACCCTTGGACATGTCAAGGGCATTTATATATGTGTGCATGATTGTATTATAAAATACAGCAGGAGCTGTATTTAGTTTTTATTAGGATTTTATTTTTGATCTAGTTACATGTACATTCCTTTTATGGAATATAGGATCGATAGATGTAAATTTTATTTTATGTTCGATCTAGTTTACATGTACATTCCTTCGAGGAATATAGGATCGGAAAAATGTAAAATTCTATTTGTGTCGCGGATCGAATCTTGCAAAGCGTGGAATCTTTTAAGGACCAGAGGCGCAGCAGAACAAGGAGCAAGATGGATGCGACAGCAAGACCCGGTGGCGGTGGCCAAATATGGCAACAGCTTGGGATGACAACACACGGAGGACAACCATAGATAAAAGCCATAATAGTTGAAAATTAGATTTTCTATTTATTGCTATTATATTGTGTTGTGTGTGTATGTTAGTATACATGTTTAGTAGGCTAGCATAGTTAAAATTCCTCATTTATAAATAACTAAGTGGGAGAGGGATTTTAAATAAATTCCATGGTCTCCATTACTGGTTTGTAAGTGATGCAAACAAGCTTGCGCATTGGCTCTGAGTGCCTTCCTCCATATCGGATGAGCTTGTTTGTGGATCACTAGAACAAACTTCCATTTAGGATGACTATAGGAAATTAATTAAGAGCGTGTGATCTTCCCCATCGGAAGGGGCACAATCTTATTAATGGACTTAGTGTCAAGTAATGGTATACACTTAGGCACATCTAATAGTATCCTCCCCATCGGAGTCACTGCTATTATTTGTGTGACCAAAGGATACCAACTATTAATTTTATTTGTCAAAAAGTTAGGTTGACAAGATAATAAAATTAATGGGTTAAAACCCTCCTTTTACAAATGCTGAATTTGTATACGTCCACACTATCGTGGCATACAATATTCGCGGTGTTTTGAGGTGTTGGTTAATTTAAAATAGTATTGTTTGAGGAATCAATATTATTATAAATTTAGAGTTCTGACCAAAAGTTATTTGTGATTCTTAGGATGACTTTCAACCCACTGCCCATCATACTACAACAGAATAGACTTACTGGTCCTAACTACATAGATTGGAAAAGGAACCTAGACATTGTTCTTACTGCTGAAAGCTATAAGTTTGTACTGACTGAGCCTTGTCCTGATGCACCCACTGGTGAATCTACCCAAGAGGAGATTGAATATCATAGGAAATGGGTAAAGGCAGATGAGATGGCGCGGTGTTACATTTTGGCTTCAATGTCAAATGTATTGCAACATCAGCATCAAGATTTACCAACAGCTTATGATATTATGAACAATCTCAAGGAACTCTTTGGTCATCAGGATCGGGCTTCTAGACAAGAAGCCATGAGAAAGATAATGACAGCCACCATGCAAGAGGGTACTCCTGTGAGGGATCATATCCTAAAGATGATGGCTTATCTGAACGAAATACAGATCCTTGGAGGAGAAATTGATGGGGAAACCCAGATCGATATGATCCTCCAAACACTACCTAGAAGTTTTGAGCAATTCTGCCTGAATTACAATATGAACAAAAGGGTATATTCATTGGCGGAACTACTGACAGAACTTCAGGCAGCAGAAGGTTTGTTTCGTCACAATTCTCATATTCACTATGCTGAAAATGGTTCTACTTCTAAACCGAAAGGAAAGAAGAAGAAGAAACAAGTTGGTTCAGCAAAGAAAGTGAATAAATCTCAGAGTACAGGACCTAAAGCTGGAATGAAGAAGCCAAAGGAAAGTTCTTCATCTACAAGCGACAGGACATTGGAAGGCGGTCTGTCGAATCCGAACAACAAAAGTATATCTCATGCTCTAGTTGTTGAAACATGTTTAGCGGTGTTATCTACCAACCGGTGTGTAGATCACGGGAGCCATCGATCATGTCTGCAATTCCTTGGGGTTCCAGAAACCCGACGACTAAAAGGAGAGATTACCTACATGGGCAATGCTACTAAGGTGGCGGTTGTTAAGGGGAGACGTCTACTTATCTTTTAATGGAAATAGAAATTTGGTTTTAAGAAATTATCTTTATGTACCCAGTTTTAGAAAGAATTTAATTTCAGTTTCTAAACTATTTTTAGATGGATATTCAGTTTCTTTTAGTAACGATGTAGTTATTAAGAGAAATAAAGTGATTATCTGTTCTGGTGCATTAGTTGGCAATTTGTATACTTTAAATCCAATTTCTCCCACAAAACAAAACATGGAAATTTATAACTCATCTTCTAACTCAAATAAGAGAAAAGAAAATGAACCAAGCATATCTTTGGCATCTAAGGCTTGGTCATATTAACTTAAGTAGGATTCAGAGGCTTATGAACTCTTGAGTTCATTAGAGTTGGAAAATTTTCCGACTTGTGAATCTTGCTTGAAGGTAAATGACCAAGAGGCCTTTTAGGCTAAGGGGTATAGAGCCAAAGAAGTGTTAGAATTGGTTCATTCGGATTTGTGTGATCCTATGTCTGTCCAGGCAAGAGGAGGTTTTGAATATTTTGTCTCTTTTATAGACGATTATTCAAGATACGGATACATTTACCTAATGCGACGCAAGTCCGAATGCTTTGATAAGTTCAAATAGTACAAGGCTGATGTGGAGAAACGATTAGGTAAAAGTATCAACACACTACTCTGATCGATCGTGGTGGCGAATACCTCTTAGGAGAGTTTAGGAATTACTTATCGGAGGCCGGATTCAATCCCAACTGTCCACACCTAGTAATGGTGTGGCAGAAAGAAGGAATAGGACTCTTATGGAAATGGTTAGATCGATGATGAGTTATTCAGAATTTCCAAATTCGTTTTGGGGATACGCTCTGGAAACAGCAGTGTACATTCTGAACTTAGTACCTTCTAAATCAGTTTCTTCTACTCCCACAGAATTGTGGAATGGGCGAAAGCCCAGTCTAAGACATATTCGGATTTGGGGTAGTCCAGCACATGTGCTGAAACCAGATGTTGATAAGTTAGAATCTCGTACAGAAGTTCGCGTGTTTGTGGGGTATCCCAGAGGAACGAAAGGTGGTTTATTTTATAGTCCTAAAGACCAGAAGGTCATTGTTAGCACCAATGCCCAGTTTTTAGAAGAAGACTATATAATGGATCACAAGTCCAGTAGCAAAGTTGTTTTAGAAGAACTTAGAGAGGACACGTCTACTTCAGTACCAACAGTACAAGATGAAGTACCACAAGAGACTGCAACACGTGTCACACATGATACACAACCACAGACTGTGTCTCGTCGTAGTGGGAGGGTTGTAAGACAGCCTGAAAGATTCATGTTTTTGGGAGAGTCTTCGGACTTGATCCCGGGTAAACATGAACCTGATCCCCTAACATATGACGAAGCACTCCAAGATATAGATGCAGCATCTTGGCAAAAGGCAATGAATTCAGAAATAGAGTCTATGTACTCTAATAAGGTCTGGGAGCTTATAGAACCACCTAATGGTGTAAAAACCGTTGGATGCAAGTAGATCTACAAAAGGAAAAGAGGGACAGACGGGAAGGTAGAAACCTTCAAAGCTAGGCTTGTTGCGAAAGGGTACACTCAGAAAGAGGGAATCGATTATGAGGAGACTTTTTCACCAGTAGCCATGCTTAAGTCTATCCGGATACTCTTATCCATTGCTGCTCATATGGATTATGAGATTTGGCAAATGGATGTCAAGACAGCTTTCCTTAATGGAAGTCTTGAAGAGAACATCCATATGAACAACCAGAAGGGTTTATTGAAAAAGGCAAAGAGCATCTAGTGTGCAAGCTTCAAGGTCTTGGAACATCCGGTTTAATGAAGTAATCCAGTCATATGGATTTATTTAGTGTCTGGATGAGTCTTATGTATACAAGAAGTGTAACGGAAATGTGGTGGTATTTCTTGTACTATACGTAGATGATATTTTGTTAATTGGCAACAATGTCAAGGTATTATCGGATGTAAGGGTATGGTTGTCCAAACAATTTGATATGAAGGACTTAGGAGATTGTGCACACATTCTTGGGATCAAAGTTATAAGGGATCGCAAGAAAAGAATGTTGTGTCTGTCACAAGCTTCATATATAGATACAATCCTTGCTCGTTTTAGCATGCAAGATTCCAAAAAGGGTTTCTTACCTTTTAGGCATGGAGTAGCTCTATCTAAAGAAATGTCTCCGAAGACATCAAAGGAGATAGAGGACATGAGAGCAGTTCCTTATGCTTCAGCCGTAGGAAGCCTATTGTATGCAATGCTATGTACGAGACCTGATATCTGTTTTGCCGTGGGCATGGTTAGCAGATATCAGAGTAACCCTAGAAGAGGACATTGGACTGTAGTAAAGCATATATTAAAGTACTTGAGAAGGACTAGAGATTATATGCTAGTATACCAAGCAAGGCGATTTGCTCCCTGTGGGTTACACGGATTCAGATTTTCAATCAGATAGGGACAACAGTAAGTCTACATCAGGCTATGTGTTTACTTTGGGAGGTTGAGCCATTGCATAGAGGAGTGTTAAGCAGAAATGCATTTCGGACTCAACCATGGAAGCTGAGTATGTAGCAGCCTCTGAGGCAGCTAAAGAAGCAGTATGGCAGGAACTTTCTAATGGACTTAGATGTGATTCCTGGTTTACCCAAAATCATCACAATTTATTATGATAATAGCGGTGCAGTTGCAAACTCGAAGGAACCACGAGCCCATAAGGCAAGTAAACATATAGAGCGCAAGTACCACCTGATACGAGATATCGTGAAGCGAGGAGAAGTTGTCATCGCCAAGATTGCATCAGCGGATAACCTGGCAGATCCTTTCACTAAGGCCCTTCTGACGAAAGCTTTCAATCAGCATGTGGAGGGAATGGGAATCTAGATGTGGTAAAAGATATATCTAGTCATTAGTATAAGTGGGAGATTGTTGGAATGTATACTGAAAGCCTAAGCTTTTGTAAACATTTATTTTGAATAAAGAATCACATTTGGTCAAATTGTCTACATTTAGTTGTAGTTGTTCAATTAATTTATATTGTAGATAACATAGTATGTGTTGCCACATATAGAAGAGGATATTATCAGTACCTTATAAATTATAAACAGTAGCTCACGACCAAAATGGAAAGGAACAAACCATTGGAAGGTTGTAGTGTAATTAGGTATAAGTTTATCTTGACTATATAATTACACTAGTACACTTAGAGTGTATTGAGTAGGACCATTAGAGGTCGTTTCTTTTATACTGACTTTATAAAGGAACAAAGACCTCAGTTATTATGGAAGTGTGTACTCTTAATCCTAATATAATAACAAGTACATATATTTGATATTTATTTCTTTAATTTATCAATGGATGAGATTTAGTTCGATAAATCAATTAGCTCGATAAGTTGGAAAATGATATTACTTATAGTGTGTGTTGTTGATTATAGAAGGAAATTGTGTCCTATTAATATAAGTTGATAATGTCCCCAAGATGAGCTCATAAAGATTGTCATGTTAAACCCTGCAGGTGGACTTAGTCCGACATGACGATAAGGTTGAGTGGTACTATTCTTGGATTAAGATATTAATTAAATGAGTTATCAGTAACTCACTTAATTAGTGGGCATTCGACATCTTAAACACAGGGAGACTAACACACTCATAATAAGAAAGAGCCCAAAAATGTAATTTGGGATTGGTGCGGTAGTTCAATAATAGTTCTCTAGTGGAATGAATTATTATTGATAAAATTAAGTTGTGTGTTCGGGGCGAACACGGGATGCTTAATTTTATTGGGAGACCAAAACCAATTCCTCCTCTCGGTCCCTATCGTAGTCTCTTAATTCTAGAGTACTATACCCACCTTCTATACCCACCTAAAGGGGGCCGGCCAAGCTAGCTTGGGGATCAAGCTAGGGTCGGCCTAAGCATGGTTTATGGGTGGCCGGCCCTAGCTTGAACCTAAGCTAAAGGGGGTCGGCCCTAATGAAATTAAAAAGAATTTTAAATTTAAATTTTTTTTCTTATGTGGAAGATATAATTTATTAGAGAGAATTAAAATTAAAATATCTCTTCTACAAAAGATTAAGAAAAGAGATTAGATCTCTTTCCTTATTTGTAGATAGGAAAGATATTTTATTTTTTTCTCTGAAAATTATTCACATGTTGGAAAATTAAAATTATACAAATTTCTTTTTATCAACCATGAAGGGATTTTTGAAGAGAAATTTTATTTTTAAAATTTCTGGAAACAAATTAGGAAGTTTTAATTTGTTGATTGAAACTCTCCTAATTTGTCTTTTTTATTGTGGCCGGCCATTGTATGGATAAAGAGGAAGTTTTATTTAATTCTTCCCAATTAATTCATGTCAAGGAAAATTAAGAAAATTTTATTATAATTAAATTTCCTTATTTGCCAAAGCTAAGGAATATAAAAGAGGGGGTTGGGGTGCCTTCAAGAGACACAACTTCTATTATTCTTCTCCCTCTTTTCTTCCTTGGTGTGGTCGGTCCCTTCAAGCTTTCTCTTCTCCTTGTTGTGACCGAACCTCTTCTTCCTTTTGGAGATCAAGTTGTGGCCGGATACAAGCTTGGAGAAGAAGGAGAGAAAGCTTATATCCCTTGGAGCATTGGTGGTGTTTTCTCTTCATCCATGGAGGTGCACTTGAGTTGGCCGAATCTTACAAGGAGGAGAAGAAGGTGCTTTGGTGGTTTCTCATCTCAAAAGATCGTTGCCCACACAACGTCCAAGGTTAGAAGAGGAATACAATAGAAGATCAAGAGGTTTTTCTAAAAGGTATAACTAGTATTTTTCCTTTCCGCATCATACTAGTTATTTTAGGAAATAATACCAAATACAAGAGGCATACGATTTTAGTGTTTCGAATTTGCTTTCGATGTAGTGTTCTTTTGTTTGTTCTTTTCCTTGTGATTTGATTGTTCTTTTCGGTTGACTTAAAGTTATTTTAGGAAATTAAATATTAGCTTTCCTTAAAAGGTTTTGTCTAGTCGATGGTGGTTGCTCCCATATCCAAGAAGGTCATGTGCCTCGCCACGTCAGTACTGGGAACCAATTATGGAAATTAATATTTAATGGAATTAATAACTTAGGTGATTTGGATCGAACGTGTTAAGTTCCTCAGGAAATCCAAGTCAAAACCTAAAAGAACAAATAGATTAAATTTTGGATCAAACGTGTTAAGTTCCGCAGGCAATCCAAGTTTAATTTAAAAGAACACTTGGTAGTTAGGAAAAGGTTCGGACCTTTGTACAAAATTTTTGTACAGTGGAACCATTAGGTTTTCCGAGTAGCAACCAACATCCATTAGAGCCTATATCAAAAGGTTCAATCAGGTAGCTATTGATGTACCCAACGCTACTACTGAAATATTAGTAAGTGTTTTTTCTCAAGGTTTGAATGATAATGATTTCTTTAAATATCTAGTGAGAAATCCTCCTGTCAATTTTGACTCCTTAATCGAGCGTGCCATTGAATTCATTAACGTTGAAGAAGCTCAAGCTGCCCGCAGAAAAGAGGGCACTACTTCTTCTCCTACCTCTGTTAAGGAGAAGGCTCCGGCTCCTGTCCCTCCGCCTAGAGGACCTCGAGTAGTTCATCCACCTCATCGTCATCCAGAATATCGTCTGCAAGCAGTACAACACGTGGAGATGCAACAAGAAGTACCAAGATGGTGGTGCACATACCATAAGACCAGCAGTCATCATACAGAGGACTGTTTTGTTTTAAAAATAAGAGAGCAAACAGGGATTGTTATCGAAGGAAAAATTAATATTGGCAGCAATACCCTAGACAGCAAAGTCCACTCAAATTAGAATATCGCCCAGTCGAGCCTCAACAAGGTGCATTACCAACCCCGGCCGGTACAAGCCAGGCGCCCAAGAAAACTCAGCCTGATATCATGACCGCTCGGCAAGAAGAAAACAGGAGCAATGCCGCCCGAGGCAACATTAATATGATCGCAAGTGGACCTACTGATGGAGATTCCAACAGAGCCAGAAAAGCACATGCACGGAGACTTGAAATACATGCCGTAGGGTGCAGCGTGGAGAGAGTAGCTGGTCCAAAAATTAGTTTTGGGCCCAGAGACCTCGAGGGGATAGAAATACCCCATGATGATGCATTAATAATCAAGAATGTGATAGCTAATTATGCTATTTCTCGTACCTTCATAGATACTGGTAGTTCTGTGAATATTATCTTCAAGAAAGCTTTTGATCAGCTGTAGATTGACCCAAGTGAACTTCAACAGATGGTAACTCCTTTATATGGATTCACTGGTAATGAGGTACAACTGCTGGGTCAAATAAAATTGGTCATATCTCTAGGGGAAGAGCCTCTTATGAGAACAAGAAGATCCTACTTTATGGTGGTGGATGCCCCTTCCTCCTATAATGTGATACTGGGTCGACCGTCCTTAAATGAGTTTAGGGTGGTCGTTTCTACTTTCTGTCCAAAGATTTAAATTCCCGTTGATGACCAGGTCGGGGAAGTGCCGAGTGATCAGTAGACAGCCCGAAAATATTATGTGGAGATCGTCCGAACTAAAGCCAGCGCCGCTCGAAAAATCCAAAGAATGGAGGTTAATGTCATTCAAGAAAAGTCATCTGTTCTGGTTTATGAAGAAAAGGAAGAAGTCCAGATACAAACCGGTCGACCTGAAGCTACTACTTATGTCGCGGCCGATCTTGATCCTACATTGAAAGCCGAGCTGGTTCAGTGCTTGAAGAAAAACAATGATGTCTTTGCCTGGACACCTAAAGAAGTCATGGGTGTTTCCCCTTCAGTCATGGAGCATTCTTTGCATGTTTTCCCAGATGCCCAACCGGTCATGCAAAGAAAAAGAAATTTTAGTGCAAAACAAAATCAGATCATCAAGGAAGAAGTGACTAAACTCATGGAAGCAGGTTACATCAGGGAGGTACAGTTCCCTAGCTGGCTAGCAAATGTGGTCTTGGTCTCTATGTCAGGCAACAAATGGTGGGTATGTATTAATTTCCGTGATCTCAACAAAGCTTGCCCGAAAGATTATTATCCGCTGCCTCGGATCGATCAATTAGTAGATTCTACATCTGGGTGTGAATACATTTCTATGCTGGATGCCTATCAGGGCTATCATCAGGTCCCCTTAGCTAAGGAGGACCAAGAAAATGTCAGTTTCATAACATCTAAAGGTACTTATTGTTATAATGTTATGCCCTTTGGATTAAAAAATACAGGAGCAACTTATCAAAGGCTTATGAATAAGGTCTTCCAAAAATAGATTGGAAGAAATATGGAAGTATATGTCGATGATATCTTAATTAACTCTCTTCAAGCTATTGATCTGTGCGGAGATGTAGAGGAGACCTGCAAGACATTGAGGCAATATGGGCTAAAGCTAAACCCAGGCAAATGTTTATTTGGAGCAAAGGGTGGAAATTTCTTGGGCTATATGGTGTCCGAGAGGGGAATAGAAGCCAACTCAAGTAAAGTCAAAGATCTGCAAAACATGGAGCCACCACTCAACATGAGGGAAACTCAAAGACTCACCGGTCGGATTACAACCTTGTCTAGATTTATTTCAAGGTCGGCCGATCGTAGTCTCCATTTCTTCAAGATACTTCGGAAGGCCAACAAATTTCAATGGGACGAGGAATGTGACAAAGCTTTTCAAGAGTTGAAAGACTATCTATCCACCCTTCCTATATTGGCTAAGCCTGTAGTGGGGGAGACCTTATGGGTATATCTCTCGGCCAATGAAAATGTTGTAGGTTCTGTGTTAGTTAGATAAGAAGGGAAAGAGCAACACCTTGTGTATTTTTCTAGCCATTTATTAAAGGGAGCTGAGTGTAGATATACTACACTCGAAAAGTTGGGCTACGCATTAGTGTTGACTGTCTAGAGGTTGCGCCCATATTTTTTAGCACACACAATTATTGTGTTGACCAAAAGTACTCTCGGGCGGGTGTTGCTTAACCCGGAGGCATCGGGTCGACTGATCAAATGGACGACCGAACTTAGTGAGTATGACATACAATATCAACCTCGTTCAGCCATCAAGGCACAAGCTCTAGTAGATTTCATTATAGAAGTTCAAGGCCCTGAAGAAGAAAATACTTAGAAAGTTTATGTGGATGGATCCTCAACTAGACAAGGTAGCGGAATTGGTGTTCTCCTTATATCTCCAAGGGAAGATAGACTTCAACTTTCTGTCAGGCTAAATTATAGAGCCACTAACAATGAGGCAGAGTATGAAGCGCTGATAACCGGATTACAAGCCGCTCGGCATATAGGAGCAGCTTGAGTTCTCATCTATTCTGATTCTTAGTTAGTAACTCAACAATTATTAGGTAAATTTGAAATTAATAATGATAGGCTCAAGTTATATGCTGAGGCATTTGATAAATTGAAGTCTCAGTTTCAAGAAGTAAATATACAAAAAGTTCCTCGATCCGAAAATCAAGTAGCCGATGAATTAGCTAAATTGGCCTCTGCTATAACACCATGGAATCTGGATCGGCCAGTGGAGAAGACCCTGTTAATATCTTGTATTGAAAGACAAGATGACGCAGAAATACAAGGTGACTGAAAGGCACCAATCATATTATATTTGCAGCAGGGCATTCTTCCGAATGATGCAGAACAAGCAAGGATATTTAAGAAGAGGGATGCTCAGTACACTATGATAAGGGAGCAGTTATATAAAAGAGCTTTCTCCAGACCTCTGCTTAAGTGTATTGGCACAGAAGATGTACAATTTATCTTGCAAGAGGTTCATCAAGGCTCATGTGGTAGTCATATAGGAGGGAGATCCTTAGCTCGCAGAATTTTACTAGCAGGATATTTCTGGCCTATTCTACACGAAGATGCTAACAAATTGGTAAGAACTTGTATTTCTTGTCAGAAACATCAGAATATTTCGCATCATCCTACGTAATTATTAAGAACCTCTATAGTCTCCTGCCCCTTTGATCAATGGAGCATGGATATAGTGGGCCTGTTTCCTATGGCAACTGCACAAAGAAGATTTTTATTAGTAGCAGTGGATTATTTCTCTAAATGGGTAGAAGCAGAACCAATTGCTAAGATTACTGAAGATGTAGTTATTAAATTCCTATGGAAAAATATCATATGCAAATTCGGTATTCCTCATAAATTAGTTTCTGATAATAGAAGGCAATTCCAAGGAGACAGAATCTTAGATTGGTGCAAAAGTTATGGTATTATTCAAGCATTCACCTCTGTAGCATACCCACAGAGTAATGGTCAAGCAGAGGTAACCAACAGAGAAATTATAAGAGGTTTAAAAACCAAACTAGATCATGTCGGAGGTAGCTGGGTAGATGAATTACCCAGTGTTTTTTGGGTGTATCGTACTACACCTCGAGAAGCTACAGGGATCACTCCTTTCCAACTAGTTTATGGGGGTGAAGCAGTAATTCCTATTGAGGTGGGAGTAGAATCTGACAGAAATCAGTTATATGATGAAGATAACGTTGGTTGACGACTCATGGAGCTAGATCTAATAGAGGAAATCAGAGACAAAGTTGCAACTCGTCTCACATCATATCGACAACGAATGAGGCAAAATTATAATAGAAGAGGCATTCCAAGATTTTTCCAAGTGGGAGATCTAGTATGGAAACACGTTAAGCTTGTTGGGGATGTTAGCAAGTTAGCACCACAATGGGGAGGACCTTACCAGGTGGTAGAAAAACTGGCATCAGGCTTATATTATCTCCAGGACACTGAAGGAAGAACTCTCGAGCGTCCCTGAAGTGTGAATCATTTATAGCCTTATCGAACTTAACAAGCTCATATCATTCAAGAATATGTCTTAGAGGACAAATCAAAATTACTTGAAGCAGTTCCCCTGCAAACAAATGACAAGTATGCTCATAGTTTATGTACTTTATTCAACTCGATAAATACAATGCAGGCCAAATATCGCCCAAGAAATAAATATGGTTCAAACAACATGATGATTAGTAAGCAAACACTTTTAATCTGTTCAAGCGACCGTCAACTGGGTGCTCTAAGGAAGAACCTATCAGTTTTCCTTAAGAAAATCTCAAAGACATTAAACCATCACGAGGTTAGTGCAAGCATTTTAGTTTTACATAAAATATAGTCGATCGGGAAATCTCATGAAGTAACTTGGACGGGTCTTCATAGGAGGAACCGGAGACTTTAAACTATTATAAAAGCGTAGTCGATCGGGAAATCTCATGAAGTAACTCGAACGGGTCTTCATGGGAGGAACCGGAGACTTTAAACTATCATAAAAGCATAGTCGGTCGAGAAATCTCATGAAGTAACTCGAACGGGTCTTCATGAGAGGAACCGGAGACTTTAAACTATCATAAAAGCATAGTCGATCGGGAAATCTCATGAAGTAACTCGAACGGATCTTCATGGGAGGAACCGGAGACTTTAAACTATCATAAAAGCATAGTCGATCGGGAAATCTCATGAAGTAACTCAAACGGGTCTTCATGGGAGGAACTAGAGACTTTAAACTATCATAAAATATAGTCGATTGGGAAATCTCATAAAGTAACTCGGACGGGTCTTCATGGGAGGAACCGGAGACTTTAAACTATCATAAAAAGCATAGTCGATCGAGAAATCTCATGAAGTAACTCAGATGGGTTTTCATGGGAGGAACTGGAGACTTTAAACTATCATAAAAGCATAGTCAATTGGGAAATCTCATGAAGTAACTCGGACAGGTCTTCATGGGAGGAACTGGAGACTTTAAACTATCATAAAAGCATAGTCGATCAAAAAATCTCATGAAGTAACTCGGACGGGTCTTCATAGGAGGAACCGGAGACTTTAAATTATCGTAAAAGCATAGTCGATCGGGAAATATCATGAAGTAACTCGGACGGGTCTTCATGGGAGGAACTGAAGACTCTAAACTATCATAAAAGCATAATCGATCGGGATTATATTGTCAGTGTAAATTCAGAGTTATGTGGATTTCTTCATAAAAATCATTTGGTATTACACTCCAGATCAAGATTCAAGGTTCGAGGGGGATTCTGTATATACATATAATCTTGCAAAATTACATTCCCTATCTGGAGTCCCGATCATATGAAGCTCTTTATCTAAAATTACTCGGAATGTTATACTCAACTAAAGCACAGAAATTCCATGAAGTTCTTCATATAAAATCGCTCAGAATTACATGCTCTTCTGAGATATTACCAATGGAGGAATTTATCCAAACAAGAGCTAATTCCAAGGAATAAGGGAGGAATTCTTGAACAAGATAGTACTTATTCTTAGTTCTTAGAAGCATTTCAAAGGAGGCAATGTCGAGCTAACACAAACTAGGAAAAATAGGTAAGTACCAAATTTTTTCTTAATGTTGCAACTACTTAATTACAGATCTTTTAATTACAAGTCTTTTAATTACAAGTCTTTTAATTACAAGTCTTCTAATTACAAGTCTTTTAATTATAAGTCTTTTTAAATACATAACCATGCTTACTCAAAATGGCTCGTTAAATTTTTGAGTAATTCGTTGTTGAGTCTGCGACGGTTTATGAATAGAGGAGGAGGTTCTCTAGGTAGATAACCACCCTCTCTCAGTTGTTGAAGAATCCCTGCCACAGAATGATTTAAAGCCCCTATGATTCGACGAACATATTCGTTAACAAACGTCGGAGACCTTAGATAAGTTAGGCGTCTCTCTTCCCATCGGTTTTCCTCATGCTCCTTATAACTTTGAAATTCAGCCTGTATTTTAGCTGCTTGATCTTTGAGAGTGTCTTTCTCCAATTTAAGTTGTTCTAGTTCCTTTCGAAGTGAGGATATTTCATCATCCTAGGCCTTTCTTTGTTCTTGCTCTTCTAGCAAAGCAAAATCTCTTGATGCTGATTCTTGATCCTGATCAGAAAGACAGACATTATGAAGCCTCTCCACTTTCTCTAAAACAAGGCTTTTATGAGAAACATCTAAAAGAGCTTTGTCCTTCAGAGCAATTTCCATCCGTAAACCAGAATGTAATCAATCCACTTGTAATTCTAAGGTTCTCCTTTCGAGCTCTTTGTTTTTCAATGGCTGCTATAACTCCTGTAATTCTTTCTTCATAGCCTCTATTTGTTGATCTTGTGAGGCTACTTTCTTACGTAATTGAGTGAGCTCAATGTGAGAAGGAGGAAGATTGGCTTGCAATGTCTCTACCTGAGCCTTTAACTTGCCATTTTCCCTTTCTAAGGCAATGACTAATGTTAGTTAGAGCCCTAGAGCCAATCATTTGATGATTGTTGTATGGACTCGTTGTATCATATTCTTATATATATAAAGGCATTTGTTTATGGTTATTATGCTTACTTATATTGGTGCCAAATAACTAAGTATAATAGTGTCCTTGAGTAGAAGGTTATGTTGGTTAGTCCTAGGAAAATGTACCGATTTCACTGTACAAAATTTTTTTGTACAAGTGTCGAACCTTTCCTTAAATAACCTATTGTGTTCTTTAGAAGTTAAATTAGGAATCGCAGACGGAACTTAACATCATTGATTCCAAATTTAACTTATCTGTTCGTGATGGCTTAGATTTGGATCGCAAGCGGAACTTAACACTATTGATCCAAATCCACCTATGTTATTTATTCCATTAAATATTAATTTCTAAAATTGGCTTCCAGGAATGCATGGCGAGGCACATGACCTTCTTGGATATGGGAGCAACCACCACCGCCTAGACAAAGCTTTTTAAGGAAAGCTAATATTTAATTTCCTTAAATAACACTAAGTTTAACCAAAAAGAACAATCGAATCACAAATTCGAAAAATACAAGAAAAGAAACACAACTTTGAAATAAATCCGAAAACTCTAGAATCATATGCCTCTTGTATTTGGTATTTCCAAAAATAACTATCCAAAGAAAACTAGTATGATGCGGAAAATAATTACTAGTTATACCTTTCTTTGTAAGCAAATAACCTCTTGATCTTCTACCGTATTCCTCTTCTTATCCCTGACGTTGTGTGGGCAACGATCTACCGAGATGAGAATCCACCTAAGCCACCTTCTTCTCCAAGCAAGATTCGGCCACCACATAAACTCCAAGAGATGTGAGGTTCGGCCACCACCACCAAGCTCCAAGGGATGCTAGAAACAAAACCTCCTTTCTCTCCTTCTTCTCCTAGCTAGAACCGGCCACCATCAAGAGCTCCAAGAGGGGTTGTCGCCGGCCACAAGAAGAAGATAAGAGGGAGAAGCTAGGGCCGGCCACCAAGGAGGAAAAGAGAGGAAGAATATAATAGAGTCATTCACCCATGAAGGCACCTCTACCCCCTCTTTTATAATCCTTGGTCTTGGCAAATAAGGAAATTTAAATAAAAACTTCCTTAATTCTTTTGCCATGAAAAGGAAAATTTATTTAATTAAAAACAATTTTCTCTTTTCAATTTACAATGGCCGGCCACTTTAAAAACAAAACAAGGAGAGTTTTAATTAATTAAAACTTCCTAATTTGTTTCCAGAAATTTATAAAAATTTCTCCAATAATTTTTCCCTTCATGGTGGTTTGTAAAAAGGAAATTTTATAAATTAAAATCATTCTTTTAAACATGTGGATAATTTCCAAAAAGGAAAGTTATCTTAAAAATTAAAATCTCCTTTTAATCTACAAATAAGGAAAGATATCAAATCTTTTCTTAATCTCTTGTAGAAACTTATAAAAGATATATTTAATTTTTAAACTCTCTTTAAAAACATGAACATAGTTAAAAAGGAAAGTTTTCTTAAAATTAAAATCTACCTTTCAATCTACAAATAAGGAAAGATTTCAAATCTTTTCTTAATCTTTTTGTAGAAAGCTATAAAAGGAAAGATTTAAATTTCAAACTCTCTTTTAAAACCATGATATCCACATAATAAATAATTTTAATAAAAATCCCTTTTAAATATGATGTGGCCGACCACCTAAGCTTGGGCTCCAAGCTATTGGCCGGCCACCTTAAGGCTCAACCTTTAGGCTTGGTTGGCCCTAAGCTTGAGCTTCAAGCTTGGCTTGGCCGACCCCTATTGGTTGGGTAAGAAGGTGGGTATTTGGTGGGTATAAATCTCTATATACAAGAGGCTACAATAGGGACCGAGAGGAGGAATTGGTTTTGGTCTCCCGATGAAATTAAGCACCCCGTGTTCGCCCTGAATACATAACTTAATTTCATCAATAATAATTCATTCCACTAAAGAACTATTATTGAACTACCACACCAATCCCAAATTATATTTTGGGCTCCTTCTTATTATGAGTGTGTTAGTCTCCCTGTGTTTAAGATGTCAAATGTCCACTAATTAAGTGAGTTACTGACAACTCATTTAATTAATATCTTAGTCCAAGAGTAGTACCACTCAACCTTATCGCCATGTCGGACTAAGTCCACCTGCAGGGTTTAACATGACAATCCTTATGAGCTCCTCTTGGGGACATTATCAACCTAGATCACTAGGACACAGTTTCCTTCTATAATCAACAACACACACTATAAGTGATATCATTTCCCAACTTATCGGGCTTATTGATTTATCGAACTAAATCTCACCCATTGATAAATTAAAAAAATAAATATCAAATATATGTGCTTGTTATTATTTTAGGATTAAGAGCACACACTTCCATAATAACTGAGATCTTTGTTCCTTTATAAAGTCAGTATAAAAGAAACGACTTTTAATGGTCCTACTCAATACACTCTAAGTGTACTAGTGTAATTATATAGTTAAGATAAACTAATACCTAATTACACTACAACCTTCCAATGGTTTGTTCCTTTCCATCTTGGTCGTGAGCTACTGTTTATAATTTATAAGGTACTGATAACATGATCCTCTGTGTGTGACACCACGCACCATGTTATCTACAATATAAATTAATTGAACAACTATATTTATCATAAATGTAGACATTTGACCAATGTGATTCTTATTTCTAAATAAATGTTTATACCAAAAGCTAGGCTTTTAGTATACACTCTAACAGGTTCTTACCTATATCAATCGGTTAGTTGAATCGATAGTGAGATGATATAGGGAACACTACTCTTAATCATTCCTAGTCAAGTATTAGCATTCAAGGACAATGTTAATGCGACGAGACTAGCATGTAGGTCAACTCGATGACTTGATCTCACAAGTCATGGATATGGAGATATCAAGTTGACACATGGGTATGCATTGGAGAATGTATACTGAATGACCCACCATGAGAAAGTATCATGGATCGTTATATGAGTGTCATATACTTTCTCATGTGGCTATTAGTATGACTATTAGTCCTTGGACCTGAAGTCACCATGGTTCCCTACATAAGGAGTTGCATACTTTGGCTTCGTCAAACGTCACCCGTAACTGGGTGGACTATAAAGGCGATTACTGGGTATGTAACAAATTATGTGGAGGGATGTGAGTGATGTAGATGGGATCTATCCCTCCTATATGACGGGAGTGACATCGATATTCTTGATAGAGTGAGACCACTAAGTGCGTGGCCATGCCCAAATGAGTCAATATGAGATGTTGAGCTCATTTGATTGAGTGAGTCTACTTGGGATTCAAGATTTAGATTGATTAGAGGATGACACGGTCTATGCCTCACATTGATCAATCTAGATGTCAAGGATAGAAGGACACTTGTCATATATTGTGAAGAGTCACAATTAGTAGTCGCAAGTGTAGGTGCAGCGGAGACCGGCAAGAGGGGGGTGAATTGCTGAAAACAAGAATAAAAATACCCTCCTCGGATTTCAACTCAGAAATAAATGCAGTAGTAAAATAATAAAGACAGAAAATAAAAGCAGAAACAGAAGTTTAACCTGGTTTCAACCAAGAGGGTTGTTAATCCAGGGCAGTGAAAAGCGCATTAATAAAAATCTCCTTCTCTGAAGGCGGAGAAGCCTTTTACACTTTGGAAGCTCACTAGTTGCTTAGGAATTGCTTACAGATTGAATGCTTGAGTTGTTGTTGAATTCCTAGCTCCAGGGGCCTTTTTATAGCTCCTGGAAAGTCTATCCCGAGGGTCCAAGGCGCCTCCAACAAGGTTCAAGGTGCCTCCAGCTCGGTCAGTGGATAAAACTTTATCCGCACGCAAACGGTCAAAACTGACTGTTGAGGGCGCCTTCAACAGGGTTGAAGGCGCCTTCAAGGGCGCCTTCCAGGGCGCCTTCAAGGGCGCCTCCAAGCTGGCTCACCCGAATCCAATTCCCGGCCTTCTCCTCGAGCAGCCTTCCATCCCGGCTTAACGTCCCTCGAACGCCGCGCACGCTCTTCATGCCCACCGGAGTACTCTTCCGCAGCTTTCTCGTCCTTCGGACGCACCGAGCCCGTCGGTTCCCTTCCCGTGCTGTCCTTCTCGCTAGCTGCGTGTAATGCCCGAAAATTCTCGAAATTATTTTAGAAATATTCTATGAATTTCCTGGAATTTTAGAATATTTTTATGGAATTTCTAGAGTAGCGAAAGTAGCAAAAATAAATAGAAGAGAAAATAGCCTACGCGGGAATTGAACCCGAGACCTAGGAGGGCCTATGTCCTATAGATAGCTTTAGTAACCAAGTGAACCCAGCAAGGTCGTGCTGAAAAGAAAGGGAATCAGTTATATTTATATTTGAGTTGGGCCGAATTTACCCACTTAATATAAATAGGGAAGGGATTAAGTGAGGTTTTATTTTGATCGGGATTTCTTTCTCCCTCAAACCCTCACCGCCGAACCTCTCTCTCCCACACCCTCTCTTCACACCAAAGCCAAGGAAAGGCAAGGGTTTCATCCCTAGGGCCATAAGGGCTCCTTCCTGCAACAACTCCGACCTGAGGACGCTCCCCTCCGCGAGAGGAACGCATAGACGCGAGAAGATCGTCGAAAGGATCATCTTCTCCAGAAATCTAGCGATTAGAATCATAAGAAAATTAGAGCAGAAGGTAAGAAACCCCTCACCTGCAGTATAAGTAGTTCTCGTGTGATTGCATGCTTTAGTTTAGTAGTATAGGGATTTGTGGCACAAAGGGTGTGCAACAGCGCATGCCAAGTGCTCGATAGTATGTTCAATACAATTAAAATGCGACTTAGGCATTTTAATAATTTAGCTAAATGCAATAGAAGCATTTATTTAGCATATGTAGGTTTAGTACAGCTTATATGGGACTACGGTCCAATGGGTAGGCTCCCACAGTCGCCTCTAGGTTCAGGCAACCTAGCTCTAGGTTCAGATAACCTAGAAATAGCAAGATAAGTAAAATTCAGGTATAATCAGTATTTTATTTTAGCAATGGCACTGTACTGGATTAGATATCCATTGGGTTGGGCTCCCACAGTCGTCCCTAGGTTTAGATAACCTAATAAACCCTACTAAATTCGGGACTTGCAAACCCGGGTCTAGTTAGGGATGCGCGCATAGCAAGTACAGTTGTCGGGCCCAAACAACGGCATGATTATTATTTTAACCTATTTATGAAATAGTTTTCAAAACTTCACAAATAGGTATGTGAATTCAGTACAGCTTTAGCAGTAGTTTAGAATTAGCTCAGTTCAGTTTGTTTGTATCAGTTTAGTTTTCTATTGATACCATATGATAGCAGTTAGCATTTATTGCCATGACTAGTTTGCTTGTATGCCATGCTATGCTTTTACATGTTCAGTATATATATTTCAAATAGCATGCTTTAAAAACATAAATTGCATCGTATGCATGTTTTAGGGAGGTAGATGGTTTCTTACTAAGCTCTCAAGCTTACAGATACTCTTTTCCTTATACTGCAGATAAAGGTAAAGGAAAGATGGACTAGCGGAGGCTGGAGGATAATGCAACGAAAATGTGTGTGTGTGAAAAAGGAGTTTGGAATGAAGATCTTAGGGATTTAGCAAGTCTAACTATTAGAACCTTGTTACTTTTAGTTTTCGTATTTCAGTTTGCTTAAAAGTCATGAACTAGTGAAATATGCACCATGTCATGTCTAGAATGCTAGTTAATTGTTGTTAGAATGTATTTCAGTTAGTTTAGAGTTGGTATATGAGATTTCTACTCGAACCAGGGCTGAAATCAGGTTCTGATATGAAATCAGAAACCCCGATCGATCAGCCGATCGATTGGAGGCTTCTCGATCGATCAGCTGATCGATTGGGCAGCTTATCCCGCGAACAGAATGCGTCTGGATCGATCAGTCGATCGATCCAGCCGAGTTTCATCGCGAACAGAAGGTTTGTGGATCGATCAGCCGATCAATCCGAGTTGAACCCGCGTACAGCGCGTCGTCGAATCGATCACTGGATCGATTGGACATACTGGATTGATCAGTCGATCAATCCAGACGTTAGTTCCCGCGTACAGTAGGGTCCTGAATCGATCACTGGATCGATTGCCCAACCGGGATCGATCAGCCGATCGATCCAAATTAGTCTCCGTGCACAGTAGCACGCTGGATCGATCCGTGGATCGATCAGAGGCCTAGTACTAGCTGAAAACACTTTAGTTCCGCTCCAGATGACAGCAAAGACCTAGAACACTCCTTCTAGCATAGCCACAACAATTCAAGGGGTAGTTTACACATTAAGTTCAGATAGTATAGCGATTAACAGAAGCATATTCATTAGTTCAGTAAAATTTTCATCAGATCAGCTTTCCGCACATGAATTTGACAGCATAATGTAACGATCGGCCTCACAGCCTAGTTAGTAGAAGGCGGGTCGTTACACTGCGTCTTCCGCTCGACTTCCTGTGTTCCTAAGCTCCTGCACACTCAGACACTGGGATCAAACACAGCAGGACCTAACCAACTTGGTTGATCACATCAAAACTACCACGGGGTCCAACAATCTCCCCCTTTTTGATGTGCATCAACCCAAGTTCAAGTTAGGGTTAAAATAGACATAAAAAGTAATTTTAAAGAAAAATTACTAAACTAACAAGTTAAACATAATTTTTGCAATTAGTAAAATTGCAACACTTTTTATAAAAATAAAGGAAATTTAAATTTTTCTAACTCCCCCTAAACATTTATAAAAATAATAAAAGAAATTTTAAATTTATCTAACTCTCCCTAAACTTGTACTTTACTCTCCCCCTTTGATCACAGCAAAAATGGGTTGTTAAGTAAAATATTTTCAAGTAAGATTGAATTTTTGAAAAAAATTACAAGTTAAATTGAATTAAAAAAAAAATCTAAGCAAGAATGAACGTTTTAGAATATTATAAAACAAATTTCTAAGTCTAAGCTGAAAAAAATTCTACGTCAAATGACGTTATTTAGGATTTTTCTAGGAAAACAATAAAAAATAATTTCTAAGTTCGAATTTTCAAGAAAAATTTTAAGGAATTTTTGTTTATTTTAACAAATATTTGATAAACTTTCAAAGCATTATTTAATTCTTGTTTAATGCTTTTTCAGAAAGTTAATTAAACATTTTCTTTCAATATTTTAGCTTCCAGGTCGTGGCGAGGCACTAGGCCTTCTTGGTTATTGGAGCAACAACCACTTCCTTAGACAAAGCTTCCATAGAGAATTTCAATGTTTAATTGTCTCACTGTAAGCTTTTAATTTTTGAAAAAATTAATTAAGCACAGATTTTGGAACCCAATAAAGGTTCCTTCCTACAGGATTATTCAAAAATCTAGGGGGTATATAGTTTCTTGGTATTTTCCTAAGTTGACCTTGATGCTTCCTTATATACCAATTTAATTTACCATAAATTCTAATTTTTGACTTTGGAAATTTCTTTAAGCATGCATCATTTTTCAATTTCTAATTTTAAATTTTCATTTTCTGATTTCAAATTTTCATTTTCTTTTTCTAATTTATCTAATTCTCTAGAAAGAGCTTTAATAAATCTAAAAGATTGATTCGTGGTTAGATTGCGTACCTTACTTACCTGATCTGGTGGCGCTCCCCCTTTACTACAGCTTTCTTCTGACGTTCCTCCCCCTTCGTCGATGCTCATCTCTGAACTGGACGTTTCTTCTAGCTGATGGTTGGCTATCAGTGCTAGTCCCGAGAATTCTTCGACTTCCGATTCGGAGGATGACGAATCATCCCACGTGGCCTTTAGGTTCTTGTGTTTGGAGGGTTCTGGCTTCTTGTATTTTGACTTTTCCCTTTCTCTCTCCTTTCTCTTTAGCTTTGGGCAGTCATCTTTGATGTGCCCCTCTTCATTGCAGTTATTGCAGCGAACCGTCCTCTTCTTTCGATGATGCCTCTGGGATTTAAATTTATTAGTACTGAAAAACTTATTGAAGCGTCTTACCAGTAATGTCGCTTCGGATTCGTCGACTGAGGCTTCGGAGTCAGAACTGTTCATCTTTTCCTTTAAGGCAATGTTCTGACTTGTCGTCTCTGCTCCGTTGGGTTTTGAAACTCGAGATTCGTGAAGTTCAAAAGTCAAAAATAATTATTCTAACGTACTTACCTCGAGGTCCTTAGAGATGTAGTACGCATCTACAAAGGAGGCCCACTCTGGAGTTCTCGGGAAGGCATTGAGCGCGTATCGGATAGAATCCCAGTTGGTTACCTCTTCTCCAAGGTTCGTTAGTTGCGTTATCAGCTCCTTGATTCTCGCTTGGAGTTGCGCTACCTTCTCGCCTTGGTTCATCCGGAGGTTCGTTAACTGGTTCCGGAGGATGTCGTGCTTCGCTAGCTTCGCTTCGGAAGTACCTTCGTGAAGCTCCAGGAATTTTTCCTAGAGATCTTTCGCTGAGTCGTAGCTTCCGATCCGATTTACCTCCTGCAGCGGTAGAACGCTGAGTAGGTGGAACTCAACCTTTCCGTTGGCAACGAAATCTGCTTGCTCCTTTTTCGTCCAGGTATTTTCCTCCATATCTTTTGGAACTGCATAGCCATATTTCATTATTAAAAGAATGTCAAATTCGGTTTTAAAAAATACCTCCATTTTGCGCTTCCATGTGGCGAAGTCTCCGTCAAACTTCGGGGGATGGATGTTCGCTCCGGCCATTGTCTTGATCGTAGTGCTTCAGTTGGCGGTTAGTCCTTCTGAGGTGATCAGGCTCTGATACCAATTGTAGGTGCAACGGAGACCGGCAAGAGGGGGGTGAATTGCTGAAAACAAGAATAAAAATACCCTCCTCGGATTTCAACTCAGAAATAAATGCAGTAGTAAAATAATAAAGACAGAAAATAAAAGCAGTAACAGAAGTTTAACCTGATTACAACCAAGAGGGTTGTTAATCCAGGGCAGTGAAAAGTGCACTAATAAAAATCTCCTTCTCTGAAGGCGGAGAAGCCTTTTACACTTTGGAAGCTCACTAGTTGCTTAGGAATTGCTTACAGATTGAATGCTTGAGTTGTTGTTGAATTCCTAGCTCCAGGGGCTTTTTTATAGCTCCTGGAAAGTCTATCTCGAGGGTCTAAGGCGCCTCCAACAAGGTTCAAGGCGCCTCCAGCTCGGTCAACGGATAAAACTTTATCCGCACGCAAACGGTCAAAACTGACATGTTGCGCCTCCAAGCTGGTAGCCTAATTTCCATCTTGGTTTCTTCAGCTTCCGACGCTCCGTTCTTTTGGGTGATTGCGGCCAACCGGAATAGGGCTCACCCGAACCCAATTTCCGGCCTTCTCCTCGAGCAGCCTTCCGTCCCGGCTTAATGTCCCTCGAACGCCGCTCACACTCTTCACGCCCACCAGAGTACTCTTCCGGAGCTCTCTCGTCCTTCGGACGCACCGAGTCTGTCGGCTCCCTTCCCGTGTCGTCCTTCTCGCTAGCTGCGTCTTCTGCTCGACTTCCTGTATTCCTAAGCTCCTGCACACTCAGACACAGAGATCAAACACAGCAGGACCTAACCAACTTGGTTGATCACATCAAAACTACCACGGGGTCCAACAGCAAGGTGATGTTGGATCTCAACATTCTTATAACTTGGGTAGTAATGATGTGTTGCTAGATACCGCTCATTACTTATGCTTCTAAATGGGTTTAGGAGCATTGCCAATGTTATAAGAACCTATAGGGTCACACACAAAGGGCAATTAGATGGAGATTAGGTTCATTTGATGAACCTAAAGGATTAGGTCCATGTGATGAACCAAATTGGATTAAGAGTCATCCAAATTAGGCCAATTGAGTTGGACTCAATTTGGTTCATGTGTTAGATGAGTCTAATTTGGACTTAGACTCATTGAGTCAATTTAATTCAATGAATAGAGATTCATTAAATTAAAATTGACTTGAACCAATGATTAGATTTGATCAACCATGGGAGAGAAGTGGTCAAGTTTGACTTGACTTGAGAGGAAGATGAAGGGTCAAGTTTGACTTGACCATTTGCCACCTCATTGGTGAGTTGACAAAGAGTGGGCCAATGATGATGCTTCACATCATCATGATTGCTTAAGTGGGATGCCGCCTCATGGGAGTTACCAAGAGTTGTGACTCTTGGTATTCCATGGAGGTTATTAACCTCATTCATGTGGCCGACCACTTATTCATGGGGTGAGTTTCATTTTTTATGTAACTCTCGTCTTCTTCCTCAAGCTCTCTCTTCTCTCCCTCTCCTCACCTTGGCTGAACCTTTCAAAGGTGCTAGCACACCTTTTGTTTGGTTTCTCCGTCTCTTGCTTGTGTGGATGCACATAGAGGAGTATCTATTTTGATACTCTCGAGATCCGGCGAACCTTGGACGAACGGGATTAGTGAAGGGCATCGCATCAAGGGTAAAGCTCTTCTCCTTTGTAGATCTAGTTTAGATCTAGGCTAGAAACTCGTACTCGAAGTTTTATGTAAATTTTATTTCTTCGCACGGATCCGGTGGTGGGGTTTCGGGGTTTCCGCAACGCAAAAAAATAGTTTTTGCGGCCCGAAAAACCCAACAGTGGTATCAGAGCCACGTGCGAAGCGCGTACGAGATTTTGTTTGTATTTTTATGAAAAATATCAGTTCTGTAATATTATGTAAATTTACTCTTTTTATAGATTTTATGCGTATTTTTCTCGTAGAAGCGAAGCACAAGAGTTTAGGATCCTTGGATTAGTCACCTCTTCTTGAGGTGGATACCAAGTAAACCCTAGGTGTTAGGGTTGTGTGTGTTTGTATTTTATTTTCCGCTGCATATAAAGACAAAGCAAGCACAAGTGAGTGACAAGACGCTATTCACCCCCCCCTCTAGCGGCCACAAAGGTCCCAACAGGCCCCACCCGGACCGAACTGGGAACGCCACCAGAATTGTCCATCGGGTTGACGACTGGCTTCATAGACCACCAGAGGTCCTTTCAGCATGTTTTGTCCTCACTCGCACGCACCCTCGAAAACTTCCCAGGAGGTCACCCATCCTTAGATTTCTCCATGCTAAGCACTCTTAACTTTGGAGTTCTTAAGTTTGGGCTTCCGAAAAGAAAGGTGCATCTTGGTGATATGGATAGTACCATCTAACCTTTTAAGTCATACTTAACCAGAATCTCACAGGCATACCCACAACTGCTCGCCTCTGGATCTAATGCAAGGGTATGTCGGCATGGAGGATATGTCGATCCGGCCATGGTAACTACAATCGAGGGCAGAGGCGGATCCACCGGGGGGCGGCGTCGGTGGTTGCCCCCCTTGCCAGCGGAACATGAAAAAAAAATTTAGAGGTCATAAGAAACTCTTCGCACTTCGCAGCCGTTGGAGAAAAAAAACCAGCAGTTGCTGGAGAAAACAAAACAAAGAAAGTTTTGTTTTCATAACTTTGAACCTAAGTTTACATATATAAACTAGGTTTATTTTTTTATTTTTCTTTTTCTCTCACCTCCTTTTGCTTTCCGCCGCTCACGAAGAAAACGTAATTGCCATTTTTTTTCTTTCTGCCGACCAAAGGTGAAGCCACCTTTCTGCTGTTGTACCGCCGCCCACCTCCTATCGAGTGTCGACCAACGGCTCTTGCCGACAAGTAGGATCTCCGGCTAAACCAAGCCGCCCGACGCAAGGGAGCCGGCGAAAAGAAATTGTCTGCCGCTGTCGGCCCGCTGCCTCCTAGCTGCTGCTGGTCCCAGACCTGGTGCTCCCTTGTCGGCCACACGCGCTGCCTAGCTTCAGCCTTCAGGTAAGTGGGATTTATTTTATTTTACTTTTTTGATTGTTTCCTTATTATAATGTATGATTTATTAATAATTATTGACTTATACAATTAACAATTGAAAATTTTGATTGTTTAAATATTTAGTTCATTTGTATATTTGAATGTTGGATAATTTAAAATTTAGATTTTGTATATTTGATTGTTGGATAATTTGTAATTTAGTTTTTGTATAAACTCAGAATATGTAATTAGTTTTTGTTATTAGTTGTTAGTTAATTATGATTTGTAAATATTGATAATTTATGCTAAATTAATTTTATTTTTTTAAAAGAATTGTGTCGATGAATGATACTAAATACTTTAATTATGTTATTGTTAAATTGTTCACGTTAAGTTTAGTAAAATAATACTTTATGTTGATAATTTTTCCCATATATTATAATTTATAGAAAATGTTAAAATATTTTGCAAAGAGACTTGGGAGTTCAATTGAATCGTCTAGTATTCCCGATAAAGAGTCTACTCCTGCACCACAACCACCACCACCACCTCCTCCTCCGCAAATTTTATTTGAAAATATTAGAAATATGAGTAGTGAAGTAGAAATTGTTGTTGATCCTGGTTTATGAAAACTGATTGAAGAGTATGATGTTAGTGTTAGAGATCATATTCGAAAAGAATATGTTGCTATGGGCCCTTGTCAACCTCGAGGCCATAATTTTCCAAGAAAAAAATGGGTAAAGACAATAGATGTTTTAGAGACGTTTGGTTTAAAGATCGTGATTGGTTGGAGTATAGTATTTCAAAGGATACGACCTTTTATTTCTGGTGTTATCTTTTTAGACCTAGTAATATAGGGTTTGGAGGAGATGATGTGTTTACGAGATCTGGTTTCGTAAATTGGAAAAAAGTAATTGAAAAATTCAATGAGCATGTAGGTGGAGTTGGTAGTGCGCACAATGAGGCAAGAATACAGTTTGAGGGTGTCAAGAATCAAAGACAAAGTGTGGAGTATTCATTTTTATCAGGGAAACATGAGATTAAAGTTGCTTATCGCAAACGTCTGACTGCCATTTTAAAAGTAATTTGATTTTTGTTGTTACAAGGATTGCTTTTTTGAGGACATGATGAGTCTTCAACATCATTCAATAGAGGTAATTTTTTAGAATTTCTCAAATGGTATAGCTCAGAATGTTCAGAAGTTGTGGCGGTTGTTGGAATGAATGCACCTGGAAATAATCAAATGATTGCCCCAAAAATTCAAAAGCAACTGGTAAATGCTTGTGTAGTTGAGACCACAAGTGCTATTCTAGCTGATCTTGGAGATAGGTGGTCCACTTTACTATTTGATGAGGCTCATGATTGTTCAGTGAAAGAGAAAATGACAATTGTTATTAGATATGTGAACAAATATGGAGAGGTGATTGAACGATTTATGGCTATAGTTCATGTTGCAACAACTACAGCTGCTTGTTTGAAGGAAGCAATGGACTATTTATTTGCTAAGTATGGTTTGTCAGTGGTGAGATTGAGGGGTCAAGGATATGATGGTGCTTCAAATATGTCTAGAGAATTTAATGGCTTAAAGTCACTGATAATGAAAGAAAATTCGTATGCAAGGTATGTTCATTGTTTTGCTCATCAACTCCAACTAGTGTTTATAGTTGTTGCTCAAGTAAATCAATATGTTTTTGATTTCATGTGGATTGTTGGTTCGATTGTTGACACATCTGCATCATCTTGCAAAAGGGCCGACAAACTTCGACAACTTGAATATGACAGAATAGTTAAACTTCTTGAAAGATGAGAGATTAGTTCTGGTAGAGGACTAAACTAAGAAACTAGTCTAGCTAGAACTGAAGATACACGATGGGGATCTCATCATTCAACTTTATGTCGTATTGAACAAATGTGGCCATCAATTATAGAGGTTCTTCAAAATTTGATTGATGGTGGTGATCGTTCTTCCAAGGGTTTAAGTAGAACTTTGGCTGAAAGAATGAAGAGGTATGAATTTGTGTTTATTCTATTATTGATGAAACGTATATTGGCAATCACAAATCATTTGACAACAGTTCTACAAGAGAAAGATCAAAATATTATGAATGCAATGCGTTTGATCAATAATGTGAAAGGCAAATTGCAAAAGTTGAGAGATTCTGGATGGGACGTTTTACTTGAGGATGTGAAGAAGTTTTGTTACACTCATTCCATTGAAATAATTGATATGATAGATACCATCAACAACCGTAGTCGTTTGAAGAGAGATGGAAAAAATGTTAATTTTTATCACTACTACCATGTTAAAATCTTTTGTGAGGTATCTTCATAATTTTTTTATTTACAATCAATTAAATTCTTTTAAACAATAACATATTTATTAATTTTTAAATTACAAGTTATCGATATTATTTTACAGGAGATAGATAGTCATTTCTTTGAAACAACTATAGATTTACTGATTTATATGTCATGCCTTGACCCTAGGAACTCATTCTCTAGATTTGATGTACAGAAGTTACTGCGTCTGGCTCATTTTTATGAGGATGATTTTTCTTGGAATGAGCGTATGTTGGTTGAACAAGAGCTTGAAACATATATTAATGATGTCAGATCAGGTGAACGGTTTGAAGGCATTTCAGATTTGGGAGATCTTGCAAAGAAAATGATTGAAACAATGAAGAACCGTGTGTTTCCTTTAGTTTATTGGATGATTGAACTAGCCTTACTTCTTTCAGTTGCTACTGCAATCGTTGAAAGGGTGTTTTCGGCATTGAATATTATCAAAACAGATTTACGAAACAAGATTAGAGATGAATGGATGAATGACAGTTTGATAGTATATATCGAGAAGATGTTTTTAATATTGTCGACAATGAGCCAATTTTGTAGTGTTTTTAGAACATGGAGTCTCGAAGAACGCAATTATCATGTATTAGTTAGTAGATCGCTTTAATATTATTGTATGGATTTTTTATAATATTGTACTTTTTTCTCCTATATGCCAAGTTATTTTAAAAAATATTTTTTTAATTACATGTAATTTATTAACCATTCAAAAAAAATTGGTGGTACTCAAATCACGATCACCCCTCTATACTTGAATTTTTGGATCCGTCACTAATCGAGGACGGCCCCTATTGAGGACTATGCCTCCATAGGGGAGGGCCTAGCCACAATGGAGTGATCGTGATCACAAGTGACGATACAAAAAGGTTGATGAGTAAGTGAGGTAAAGGAGGGAGGTGAAATCATCGGCAGAGGACAGGCAAGGACAACCATAGGGGAGCAAAGCGAGTGAGGTGGTCAAAGTTGGAGAATTGGAGGATAGTCTCGGAGTCAAAAATGAGGGTTGAAGCAAGGGCCGCCGTCCATGCTGGAGCTAAGGAAATAACAAATAGAAAAGATGATAACATGTTGTAAGTTTAATCTGAATAGACAAGAGAAAAAAAAAAAATAAGTCTCTCCATATTTATAATTATAATAAAAGAAAAGAAAACTAATTAAATAAATATATAATTGAATTTAAAATAAAATTATGCAAGAAAAATCTTATAAAAATACAAGGCCGGACATAGGATAAAGATACAATAATGTGGTACCACACTCCCGATTCGTAAATTAAAAGGTTTTGAATTAATAAAAAAGAAAATAATAAAAAAAATGAAAGTAACAGGTGTTTTTTCCTTGACTTGGTATTTACTTGCTCAAGGAATATTGGTGTTATTTTTTTTCCCCCGCTTGATTTTTTTTGTTTGACTCTTCTTGGACTTGGTACTTAAACCGGGCTGGGCTGTAGGCAAGATAGGTCCTAGATAGCTACATCCCTATACCAGGCACCAACATTTTCTTGTTTATTATTTTTCTTCTTCTCTGTTTTTAGTTGAAAGTCTGATTTGAGCATCAGAATAGTTGAACTTAGATATCCTTAGCCTGCATTCTTACACACTCCCTCTAGCTTCGAAGGCATTCCTGACAATCTGGCTCCTTGGACAACTACATCAATAGAATCAACAAAGAAGGCAATTCTCCGATGGCTCATTCGTCTACGTTCTCAAATAGAAACACTAACTATTCTATCCCGAATATTACCTGAACAACAGTCTCCCTTTTAAGGTTGTCATCCCATACTGACTGTCCCTTGAAACACATATCATGTTTCTATTGTTTCTATAAAGAGTCCTTAGTAGGTACATTCCATAAAATTTTCATGAGAAAAGCTTAATTCTAGATCATGGTATACTTGAAATCTAGTCCTCCTTTTGCCTTTGAAGAACACATGTCCTGAGTGCCTTCTTGGATCCCCAAAAAAACTCTATATAATTTGATAATCATATCTATAATTGTTGTTGGAAATGAAAATATAGATTAACCAACAACATTTCACATTGGTTCAAGAATTAATTATTCTCTAGCCGCATACGACAAGGACTTATTGGTTCAAGAATTGATATCGACTGACGGAGACGTTGGGGATGAACGTATTCATTTTTTGTCACAAAGAATTGATATCGACAACAATTTTATCTATTAAAAGTGCATAATGAGCTTAGTTGCAAGAATACCCAGATATTTAAAAGGTATCGTACTTTTGAAATCCCTATTATCATTTGTATATCCTCTAGTTTTATAATTCCAACGGTATATAATGCAAATTTTATAATATTTTATTAATTTTAATTCTATCGAAAAGGACGCATAATGTTTTTTAAAAAAAAATAAATAAATAAGTACTATCACTTAACCTATTTTTAATTTTTTTTTCTAATTATATATATTAATTATGATTCAAGTTATATTTTATTTCAACAAATCCAGGATGATTAATTGTGACTATACTCTATTTGTTCATTTTATTTTTTAAGCTAACCATATTAGATATAATTGTATAATACATAAATAAATAAAATTTTAAAAAAAAACCTCCCAAATTCACAAATAAATTATATAAATTTATTTATTTATAAAATAATATTAATTTTTTAAAATTTTAAGAAAGTTTTTAAACTATATAACTAACTCTTTAAAAATTTTAATTGATATTAAAATTTATAAACAAAAATATTATAAATAAATAAAATTTATACAATATTTTAATATAATATTATATTATATTATATTAAATGATACACGTTAGACTGGATGAAGAGTCTGAAAAAAAAGTTAGTCAAATCTTTTACTTTGACTTAGCAACTATAATCAAATTAATTAAATAATTAAAATAAATACTATAAAATAAAGAGGCTCAGGAATTTTACTTAATTTATAATCCGGGAAGTTTTTAATCTAAGGCGGCTGAAATCTCACTAAAAATCTCCTTCGTTGAAGGTGAAAAAGTCATTTACATACTTTGAAAGCTTAAAAATAATTAGGAAAATTAGTACAATGATTTTTGATTAATTCCTAGCTCCAGGAAATTTTTTAGTCTTCTGAAAAAAGTTACCATTACTTGGAGGCACCTGCAAAGCCATCAAGGGCGCCTCCAATGTGGATAAAGTTTTATACACATTCCAACGATCAGCCAACGACTCTGACTGATTGAAGACACCTTAAATGTCATTTGAGGTGCCTTCGAGCCTCTACTTAAGGTGCCTCCGAGCCTCTACTTAAGGTGCCTTCGAGCTTGCTCAAGGCGCCTTGCGCCTTTTAATCTGAGGCGCCTACGCATGAACCTAAGGTGCCTTTGTTGGAGGCACCTCCATACAAGCGAGGCACCTCCGGTCTTCAAGATCAACCTTCAAGTTGATTTTCTTCGATCCCACTCACTTGGGTGATACTTCGGTCATCTGTAATTGAGCTCGACCGAACCCAACTCCGGTCTTCTCCTTGAACAAGCATCCTCCCCGGCTTCTCGTCCCTCAAACGTCGTGTACATCATTCTTATCCACCGGCATACTTTTTCACAACATTTCATCCCTCGTATGCACCGAGCCCGTCGACTCGCTTCTCGAACTATCCTTCTCGCTAGATACGTCTTCTGCTAGACTTCTTGTATTCCTAAGTTCCTGTACACTCAAACACAAGGCATAAAAACTGCAATACCTAACTTAACATACTTTACCACATCAAAACTAATCCAAGATACTTACAATCTCTTCTTTTTTGATGTGCATCAACTCAAGTTAAGTTAGTGAAAACAAATAAAACAATTTAAATAATTAAAAATAGATTTAGATTTCTAAAAATCTGACTAATTTTTCTAACATTCAAAATATAATGTTCCTGAACTGAAAAATTAGGATTTTTAAAATTTATCTCCGAAAATAATTTAAAATTTAAAATTACATTTTCTGGTCAAAATTTTATTTAAAAAATCATATAATTACCAAAAAATCTCAAAAATTTTATTCAATAGAAAACCTAATTCATTATCACAAAAATATTTAAGATTTTCAAAAATAAATTTTTTAAATAAAAATTTCAAAAAAAATGGATAAAAATATAAGTAAAAGTCTACGAATTTAATTATTTATTGCTAAAAATGTAAATAATCAAAATTCTAACACAGACGTGACATGAATTTAACAATTTAGTATAGATTTTGATATCCAAAATAAATTCCTACCTACTAAATTTATTAAGTATTTTTTAAGAATCTAATTTCTAGCCATTTTCGTAATTTGACCCCTATAAATTTTCAACTACCAATTAAGTCTATTATTATAATTTCTAAAATTTTGTACTACTAATAATGTTAGGAATTGAGCATGCAGAATTTTTGAATTATTCTAATTTATCTCGTAACCGTGTATTTTCAATTTTAAGTTTATTAAGATCTTCTAACAAACATGTATTTTTCTTCTTTTCATTTATATATTTGGTTCTATTTTTACATGAGGATCTAGATAGTATTTGAATCGTATCGTAATGTTGGTCGGGTGGTAAGAATCATACCTCACTTACCGTGTCAAACTCATCGTTTGAAGCTCCCCCTTCATAGATGCTTTTGATGCTCATCTTGGACGAGGTTTCGGCGTTTTCTTCAACTTGGTGACTTGCCATTAGCGCAAGTCCGGCTTATTGCTCCATCTTGGATTCGGATGATGACGTCTCGTCCAAAATCGCCTTGAGGTTCTTATGCTTTGACCATCTTTGCCCTTTGTCCTTCTCTCTCTCTCCCTTTTCTTCAACTTCGAGCAGTTATCCTTTACGTGTCCTTCTTCATAGCAATTGTAACACCTTATTTTTCTTTTTTCCTCGAAGAAGCTTCTTGGCCTACGACTTGTTAAACGTTAGACTTAAAAACCTTTGAAAATTTTCTTACCATGTATACTCTTTCATCTTTGTCGAGGGATGTGTCAGAATCTGATTCGACCTTTCTTGTGTTTAGGGTGATATTATTGTTCGGCTCCTTGTCTTTTCTTATGTCTACACATCTAGACTTACGTAATTCAAAAGTAGAAAATAATTTTTCTATGCTACTTACCTCGAGGTCCTTGGAAATATAGTAAGCATCTACTATCCGCTCATTCAAGTGTTCTCAGGAATGCATTTAGAGTATACGTTATTGAATCCTGATTCATTACAGTTTCTCCGAGGTTGTTGAGTCCGATGATCAGTTCCTTAATTTTCCCGTGTAGTTGAACCACTGTTTCATCCTTTTCCATCCGGAGATTTGTTAGTTGATTCTGGAGTAGATCCCGTTTCGTTAGCTTAGCCTTCGAGGTTCGTTCATGTAAATCCAAGAACTTCTCCTAGAGTTCTTTGGATGATTTGTAGGCTCCGATCCGATTTACTTCTTGTGATGGTAGAACGCTCAACAATTAGAATTCTGCTTTGTTGTTGGTCACGAAGTCTATCTGCTGCTTTTTTGGTCCAAAGGAACTCCTCCATTTCTTTGACATCCTTGTCCTTGGGTACTTCAAAGTTATATTTAATAGCTAGAATAATTTCAAAACCGGTCTTAAAAAATACCTCCATACGACGCTTCTATAATGCGAACTCTCCCTCGAACTTTGGCGGGTGAATGCTCGATCCAACCATCATTTTATCACTTCAGTTTGTGGCTAGTCCTTCTATAGCGCCCTTGCTCTAATACCAATAAAGGTCCACATTAGGCTAGCTAGAGGGGGTGAATAACCTGAAAATAAAGTTAGTTAAATCTCTTACTTTTGCTTAGCAAGGATAGTCAAATTAATTAAATAATTAAAATAAATAAAATAAAGAGGCTCAAGAATTTTACTTGATTTACAATCGAGGAGACTACTAATCCAAGACAGTTGAAAGCTCAATAAAGTATCCTTCGTTAAAGGCGAAGAAGCCTCTTACATGCTTTGAACACTCAGAAATAGTTAGAAAAATTAGTACAATGATTGTTGATTAATTCCTAACTCCAGAAGACTTTTTATAGCCACTTGGAAAAAATTACCGTTGCTTGGAGGTGCCTCCAAATCAAGAGAGCCTCCAATGTGGATAAAGTTTTATCCACGTTATAGCGGTCAGCCAATGGCTCTGACTGATTGGAGGTACATTCAATGTCATTGGAGGCTCCTCCGAGCCTTTGCTTGAGGTGCCTTAGAGCTTGCTCGAGGCACCTTCGTGCCTTTTCATTCGAGGCGCCTTTGCGCCTTTGCTAGAGGCACCTCCATACAAGTGAGGCACCTCCGGTCTTCAAGATCAACTTTCAAGTTTATCTTCTTCCATCCTGCTCGCTTGGGTGATGCTCCGGTTGTTCGAAATTGAGCTCACTCAAACCCAACTCAGGTCTTCTCCTCAAGCAAGCTTCCTTCCTATCTTCTTGTCTCTCAAACGTCATGCACATCCTTCACCAATATACTGTTCCGCAGCACCTTGTCCCTCAAATGTACTTAGTCACATCGACTCACTTCCTGTGTCATCTTTCTCGCTAGTTACATCTTCTGCTCGACTTTTTGTGTTCCTAAGTTTCTGCACACTCAGACACAAGATGTCAAATTTACATTACATAACTTAATCTAATTGACCAAATTAAAATTAACGCAAGATACTTACCATTATGATAGAGCTATTTCATTTTGTGAAGAAGTTGATGAAGTGTTAATGGTATCATTGGAAAGATACAAGAAGTTGCATTGTTAGAGAATTTTTTTTATGTTCATTACTAAATCATGGTTTGATCAATCAAATTATAGATCATTATTTTCAATAAGGTAATTTATTTGGATTATCCAAATAATTTTTATTTACCGACTAAAATTAAATTCTATCAATAAAAAAAAAAGACAATCTGAATTCAAGTTTGACCGATGAATTATTCTAATTGCTAGCCAAAAACTATTTCAACCAGTATTGAAAAAAAAATCATTTGTCTTAACTTGAATCCGGCTTGAGAATTATTTTGGGCCGACTAACTTTGGGCCAAAAAATTTTACTAGTAACCTTTTCCTTTCCTGTCGTTTCATAAAGATAATTGAACTTTAAAAAGAAACATCATATATGTAACATAATTAATTAAAAAAATTATTGATATTATTGTTCTACGCAAAATTACTGGTATAAAATAATTCTAAAATATAAAATGTCTATGACCATACTAAATTTAAGTGATATTTATAAATATATTGCATTTTTTTTTAAAAAAAAAAAGTTACATTTCTACTTGACCATTTATAAACCCACCAGCTCGCTAACCCTACAATGTACCATTACAATATCCAGCTTCCATGACGCCCCTTTCACAAAAACTTCTTGCAGGATCAAATTCATCCCTTCACATGATCTCCATCAAACTCTTCCCTCTACAAAGATTTGCAGATGGTGTAGGCGCTTGGAGCACCACCTATATATCATTTGGTTGCAAGATAAGAGATATGGATCTAAGGTAAGGGCATACTCAAGTTACGACTCTAAACACAACCCGGACAAATATACATGAGCGAACTGGTTCAACCAGATCACAAACTCTAATAGCAAACGAATGGAACCATGGTTTCCCTATGCTTTTGACCTAGGTTTTAAAATATTGAAGCTGATGCAAAAGGCGAAAGATATACAGCTGAAAAGTTGGGAAATAAGCAACTCGAAAACTAAATGATAAAATGCAATACAAAATAAATACTAAACTTAAAAGGTTTCGTAATACATCCTGTATATCACACTCAGTTGCCTCGCTACATTAGAAGATCTTTTGGGGGCCATAGCCCCCCTAAATCTGTGTAGATAACCGAAAGACTTGTTTAAGCTTGCACATTTGCCTTGTTCCCTGCAAGGATGAGGGAGATTTCCAACCCTCTGCTGAATGCTTGATTGAATAGAAGACGAGATTGGAAAGTCGAGACAAATGGGAACCAAGACAGAAATGCTACAGGGACAAAGATAACAGCACCCATTCCAGCATCATACAGTCGAGCAATTTCACGGAGAGAGTCCCATAGTCCCAAACGTTTGATAAAAGTCTTCCATGAAACCGCCAACTGTCAAATAAGAGAAACAAAATGATGTAGAACAATTACTGACATAGGAAGCCTGTAACATATCTGACAATATAATAATTCATTAGGAGTTTTTACTCCACGTAAGCTGAGAACCAATGCATAATAGTAATGATTCCAATGTATATTTCCAGTGCCTTTGGAAAATGAATTGACAGATGACCATGAAAGCCTACTAGTGTGATTCGTGATATGATGTAGATTTACAGTTTGATTCATGGTTTGGTTCTCGGAATTGGTTTAGATACTTGTTCTAGGATTCCTTTTTGTGGCAGTATCTGTCTCATGAAGGATGGGCCTTTGCAGCTGTCAGGTTTTGAAAAAGGAATTCATTATGATTTGACACGTTCCACCCATGGCTCATTTTCCTTGATATTTTTCTAACTCGTCTATCTGTAATGTTCTGGCTCAGGTCCTTCCATCCACTTTACTTTCTTATTCTATTTTTCCCCTCAAAAGCCTACTGAACAAAAATGAATTTTTCCCATATCGAATACTATTTATATAATGGTTGCTGAACCAAGCCTATTATTTATCTTTTAAGGCAAATTGCACTAAATTTGAATTTAAATGAACATAAGTTTGTGGAAAACAAACCAATAAATAGCGCACATGTACCATACAGAAACTTCTGAGTTGAAACCTTAGTGCTTCGTAAATGAAATAAGAATAATCTATTTAGACAATAGATATACCCACAATAAGGTAAGTTCTATATTGGCACACCATTGAAACAATATAAGAAACGAATATTATGGACTTACAGATAGTATGAGCCAGCCAGTAGGTATAACTGCAAGGGCACAGGCAAACAAGTCAGGAATTGTCAGTCTTGTTAAGGCAACAACTACAACAAGTCCAGCTATGAGTGCTATGGCAGTGACTCCTTGAGTGAATCGCATCATCAGCTGAATTTCAGTCTTCTTTGGACTAACAGTGAAAACCTTCAGAGGCATGAATGGAAGTCATTATGGAAAATAGCTCAAATCCTTTAGAATCTGTGCTAACTTAAAAAACAAGAACATAAATGTTGCTAACCTTGAATATCAAGACCATAAGAAACAGAACCAACCATGAAAAACCATAAACCTGAAAAGCTAGAAAACTTCAGCAAAGACAAGCAGTGAAAAAAAAAAAAATCATCTTCATATCATACTATGAAAAATTGAAAAATAATCTTGGTTCAATTAATCCTACATTATAGACGTAGAGATTTAAAGCTAAGTAATTATGAAGGCAATGTTCGTGGTATTAGAATATCCAGGATAGGATTGCATAAAGAATATGTTGCATATGATTATGATTATCAAAGCATGATGTTCCACAACAAAGGAGCAAATGAAGACGCATGTTGCATTCCAAGATGAAATTTCATGCTTGATCAGACACAAGCTCATTTGCTGGCCAAAACAATTAAGACTGAACAAGCTTTATCTCAGCATCTATACTATAATATGGTACTATGTGTCAGTATCATAAAACAGTAAACCATGAGTCACACTGTTTAGGGTTGGCAATACAAATGTTACCCAACCATTGAACTGTATGTATGGGCCTAAAATGGGATTTTGTCTTTTTTAATTCTTTAATCACCCTCTTATCGTAACACCTTCAACCCTAATTGGTGCAACCAATCTAATTACATTAAGAGTTTTGAACAAGTCCATCAAGTTAATCTATTTTCTCATATTATCATCTATTGAAACAACACCTAGCATATCTAAATAGTAGTATTTTTCATTTTCTCATCCCATTGTGGATTTGAACTACAAGCAACCATTTTTAGCATTTCTGGCATTAAACAAGTTCAATGGAGAAAATTTACAGCTAGAGAAGTATCAGATCCAGTGAGACGCAGCTTGTAGACGATCCCATATTGAAATATGAAGAACCTGAGGCTCAAGATGGTCTCCAAGATCCTCCCCCTAAGTGTTTGTATATGACTCTGCAAAAAAGATATGTTAGAAATGCATTTCTCAAAACTTCTATTAGGTGTTTACATCGGATAACATCATGACAGCATTTGAGCATTTTATAAGATAATAGAGGCATGAGTTTCTGCACATTAAATCAACTAGCGTATCGGGGTTAGGCCCATTCGAAACAGAGAATGATATACCAAAAAAGTTTCAGCACAAGATTCTCAACAAAAAGCAGCAGTTCAAATATTGACTTGCAATTGTGCCAATAAGTGTAATTAGAAACTCTCTTGAACCCAAATGATTAAGTCCATCTGATTCTGAAAACTAAATGATTAGAAACCGGTCAGCACAGCTTGACTGGCCTGTCTAACTCGACCAGCCTGTCCAACCTTCCCAACCCAAAAAACCCAGCTAGACTGCCCTAACTGTTAGTTTGTCCAGCCCCTCTAGCTCAACAAGCCTGCCCAACCCAATTGACTGGTCCAGTCCACCGGGTTAGGTCCATCATATGTGCTATTTGAAAATGAAAGAGATAAGGAGTAATCATTCCTAAAATAAAGCAAGAAATAATTATTTCTTCTACAATTGGAAAACTTATTCCATCCGAATAAGTATTCCAAATCCAATGTGATTTTTGCAATTAAACATAGTTATTCTCACGAACCAAATACACCAATGTAAATCTAAAATACCATACTTCTATTAAATTTAATAGTTGAAATCATTTAATATGCCTCTTTGATTATTATGATTATGCTTATACAGTAGGATATACTCTGATATGATGAAGAGAATAGAAGACCAATGTGTAAAACATGTACTAAGAAGCATCATAAGCATAGTTAGTACCTGCTCCTCATCCCACCAAGATTCCCAGCTATATTCTCCCTTGATTCCAACACCACCTTTATAAAGGAGCCATGCAGTCCAATCATCAAAATCCTCAACAGTCCTTGAAATTAGAGATTAAATAGTAATACATAAAAACCTAGCTCAAGGTAAAATATGTGGAAAAAAAGTTATTAAAAAAAAAATCATTCAGAATATCAGTTGGCAAAATTTTTAGTAGTAACTTACTTCTGCCACTCAAATCCAGATGGGTTGAAAATATATGGAGCGAATAGCCATGATATAACTAGAATCCAACTGCTGATAGTTAGAAGAATGAAAGAGGATGCACCATTTCTAGTATATCCATATGAAATGTAGACAATGAGAAGAAGTGCAACTTCAAGTCTGCAATAATCAAAACCTTCACAGTCAATAAGTGACAGGTATTTCTGGAACAAATACAAATGTAGCAAACAAGAAAGGAAGAGAGCATACGCTTTGACAAAGTGGCTTCTAGAATAAAGCCTATAATTTTCAGCAAACTTGATGTGACGGACAACAAAGCCTCTACCAGTCGCCTTGTACTGCAATATATGTAAATCACTTCGCTTAGATAAGGCATCAAGTACTATGGAAGTAAATTAGTTGAAAGGACATACTTTAGCACCTCCATGAAGAATTGTTCTACCAAAATAGTGTGTTCTTGTTCCAAGGGAAAATGTAAAGAAAACTGCACAAAGCTGGAATTGCATAGTAATAAAGCTGAAGACAGCCTGCAACAGTTCGACATGAGAAAGACCAATCAAAATCAGAACAATTTTTGTTAAAAGTGATACTTATATACTTAAATTAGACAGATATTCAATCTGAAAATGCTAATTCTTTACAATAAAACTTTAAATTCTTGTATATTTGTGATAAATGAAGCATCTACTAAGCTAAAAAGCATAAGCAAACATATAAATTGAACCCAATCAAATCAGAATTAATTCTTTTGGAAAAATATTTTCAAAAAAACATTTCCAGATTTGGCCATTGAATATATATACGCTTCACTTAGGATCTAAAGTTTCAATCTTTGATCGGAACAATAGTATTTTGGTATATGTTTCGATGCATAGAGTCAGTAATGGATTGGAGTTGAAGGAGCGAACATGGTTTTAAATCTAGTACCATGCCGAGTAAAGCAGTCGAAACATATCATTCTGGTAATTATCGAAATTCAATACCACTCCACACAAACAATGTTTCCTTCTTTTGCTTCATCTCCTTCCTCCAACCTCAAATTTTTCATCGGCACCATGCATCGGAACATCGACACAATGAAATAGTATCTTTCCAATCAAAGGTTGAAACTACAACACAACTCAAGATTTTGAACCTTAGTGCCAAGTGGTATCAAGTTTTGGTGATTTACCAGAATGATACAATTCACTCAACACAATACGAGATTTCAAACCATGAAATAAATATACACTAGGATACAAAAAAAAAATCGACAAATTAGTTTGAGCAGATAAGATGAAATTTCTTGTTCCAAATAAAATTATATCCACAAAAAAAAAACATTTCTGAATTGACCATTAAATAAATACACGGTGGGATTAAAAGTAAATAATTGGGCAAATAATTTTGAGGCAAACAATCTTTTTTTAAGATGAAAATTCTTGTTTCAAACACAATTATATCAACAAATAATTGATTAAACCAAAACAATTTGAACAGCTTCAGAAGAAGACTAGAATTTGAGCTCTAACTGTCCTGAATCTTGCATAGTGTAATCTAATAAACAAATGTGAAGGCTCATCTCACAATTCTAATATCCATCTCAGGAAGGAAACCCCTTTTGTACTTAGATTTACAATGATATCAGAAGACAACTGGATAATGACTTTGATAATTCAAATGAAATCATATGCCTAAAAAAACAACATTATCCAGTAAGAATTCTCATTTTGCTAGTATACATACCAACCAGATCATTAGGTTCGCAGATTCAACATATAATAGGGGGAAAACATTTCACTATAAAACATAAAAGCGAGAGACCTGCATTAACCCAAATTCCAGTATAAAACCAACTATCATTGGTACTGCTGTGAAAACACCAATTTGAACCAAGAACTGAGCATTCAGAGCAGCATCAAGTGCAGTGTTGCCTGAAATTCTTGCCTTCCTCGAGATTTCAGAATCTAGCCCAGACAGTGCCTAGAAATATGACAAATTTTGATTTGAAGACAGGATAACAATGACAAAATTGATGCATCAAAAAGAAAACGACCATATAGTGCTAGTTTGTTCAGCAGTTCAAAGGTTGTCAAAATATCAAACAGAAAATTGGTGGATCAAGCTCAATCTCTTTTGCAATAACTAATTATTGTACATGTTACAAAGAGCAAATGACATACCAGGTATACCCTCCCATATAAGAATATGTAAATAGTAAGAACGGTCATCTGCATCAAAATTTCAGAAAAATCTGTTAAACAACTTCAAAGAGAAAACTAGTAACACTGGAAGGTAAAAGGAAAAATGGAGGGTTAATACCATCGTACAAACATAAAAGCCAACAGTTGTGAAGAAGAATGACAACATCCTAAAGAAATCAAAAAGCTGCCCAAGACGATATACATCTCTGCTCAGTACTTGTTCTCCGTTTCCACCAGCTACTTTACCCTCAAAAAGTGCAATTTGATTCAACCCAACATCTCTTCCTTTTCCAACCTATTACAAGCGAAGTATCTATAAACATGAACTAGAATATTGTTACACTAGAGTAAAAAATGACAATGTGAATGAACCTGAATATATTCATGGTGTGTGATATTCCCCTGTCTCAATGTAGAATTGAATCCTGCAAGAATATTTTCTCAGATATGGTAAATGCTAACCAATTGAAGACCAAAAGCAAAAGCAGATGGATGGAATAAATTGCAATAAAATTATGAAACTTTTGTAGATTTGTCACACTAAGCAAATGAGAAATCACCATTTTTGTAAATAACCTACAGCATTTAAAAGCAAAATAGAAAGCCTGAGAAGATGTACAGGGCAAAGAATACTGAATTTTCACAAAACATACCAGCATAAATGTCTTCACTGATATTGATTACACGAGATGCCTTGCTTACACCACCTCTAGTTATGTGGAATATCCTATCAAAAACATCTGGATGTCCATAGTGCATCCGGACCCTGCAAAGTGATATAGCAAACAATAAATGAGGCCATTAAATTAGAAAGAGAAAAATACATACAGGGAAAAAATTCTAAAAAGTAAAAAGTACAATAAGAAAAAAAAGGGGATTATATTATGAATAGCTAATTGTAAAAAATGAAAGTAGGAAAAAATGAAGCCAAGAAAAGCATAAGAAATTGACGGAAGTGAGCCATATCATCCCATATGAAAAAGAGAGGTTGATCCTAACTGATTCCAGGAAGAGGAGAGAGAGAGAGAGAGATTACTATTTTTCTCATGTTAAATAACAATCAATATATATATATTTTTCCCATATCTCTCCCAGTGAATAAAAATCAACATCTATTTGCTAAGGTCAATCTTCAAACCACCATGTAAATAAAATTGTAATCAACAAAATTTGGTACTCATAAAAATAGACTATAATTAAGGAGATAATAAATTATATCATAAATTAGAGGTTACAACAACAACAACTAAACCTTATCCCATTAGATAAGATCGACTATATGGATCCTTCTACGTCATTGGGCTCTACACCCTACAATATCATCATCTATACTTAAATAAATTTTATCTTATTTTATTGTTGCTATCAAGTTTTTTTTGTCTTCCTCTTCCTCATTTGACATGTGTTAGGATGTCGACCAGCATTAAAATAAGATAAATGTTTAATTAAAGGTTAATTTTTTTAAAAAAAATTAGCTATAAAAGAAAGAAATAAAAGATTTATATGAGAAATATTAATGTTAATATAAAATGTGATGAAGGACATGAATAATAATTTTATATAAAAAATTAATTTTGAAAACTCTTTTCAGATATTTACTATGATTTTCCATTTAACTAGTTTAAAATTATTAATTTTCTTCCGATTCCAATCCTATCAATCTGATATTGCTGAAATTAAGGAATTCATTGCTCAAATCTCAGCCCTGATTCTGCAAACTATTGTATATGCATATCAGCAAAAGTTCATGATATGTATTGCAGACCATAGATTGGCACATGGACCACAGTTATCTAGAGGGAGTCAACCAAACTGACCTACGTGTAACCAAGGTTCAAACCTACTAGAGAAAATATTCACATAGATGGTCCTGCCAAGAACCAGCTCTGACAATTAACTTGGGTTTTTGAATCTCTCTCATCCTTAGTGTGATCTAAAAGTATTTGAAATATTCCCTTCCAAGGTTTAAAGTCTTGAGCTGGTTTGGAGTTTCAGCGAGAGAACAAAATGATACATGATACGGTTATGGAAAAGTTTTGTTCCATTACTATTGAGTACCACTATGAGGAGGAGGTAGAGGAAGGGGAGCACAAGGTAAGGGAGGAGGCAGACAAGGTGGAAGAAGAGGAAGACAAGACGGTAGAGGAAGAGGAGAAAGCGGCCAAGGCAGCAAAGGAAAAGGAAGAGGAGTTAGTCGTGTACCTCAAAGAAGGTGAGTTCTTCTCGTGGCCATGTCAAGGTGTCTCATGCTTTCTTGCATATTGGCGGGTGAGTGGAATGAAAAATTCCCTATGTGCCAATTGACATGGAATAAATTTGAAATGGTCCTCCCTTCTATGGATGAGTCAAGGACTTTGAACGAAGACAAGAACTTATTATGAGTTGCCCTTGAATTGCTAAGGAATAATCTGATTATAAGGCCTTGAGTGTTGATTATGGACATGCACAGGGGACATACGAAATCAGGTATTTTCTTGCTTTCTACATATTTTCATACACTGTTTAACTCAAATGCACATTAGAAATAAAACAAAACATTTGTATACATTCTCTGTTTAGAATGGATGCCAAAGTTAAAAGGCTGAATAAATTAAAGGTGGGAGAATAAAAAGACTCATAAAAAATTTTATGATCTAAATGGCCTATGTATTAATGACATGGTGCCTTACCAAAAGCTTAATGGCTAGATAAAACTTTTGTGAGTGGCAGCCAACCAGATAAATTGTGTTTTTGGATAGAAATGATACAAAAGTGAAAGAAATTTGTAGATAATTTGAGAAAAATTAAAAATTAAATGAATCCCAATAAACTCTTGTGGAGATAAGGCTTTCTACAACTTTAAACCTAGGACTTCACCAGCACCTACTCTCATAGACCTCCGCTATCAACAAAGTGTTTGCCTCTTACAAACTAGAAGACTACTCTAAAAAATTGACCCGACTTAATCACAACAACCCATCCATGTATAGGTAAAGAGAGGATAACAACTCTGATAGTCAAAACAAAATGTAAATATTTTGATGATAAAATCAACTTATAAGGGAATCCAATCAGACAGTATAGGCCAGTAAACTTTGATACATGAGATTGAGACAGCAGTAACCAAAAAGGATCTGAATCTTGACTACTACGATGCAGTACTAGGGGTATGATGATGATGTATGCTGTCAACTGCTAGGGCTATTATGGAGCCATTATCAATACCCACAGTTTATATTTTACATGAAAAAACATAGGATGAAGTATGCTATCAGCACCATGGCTATTTGGAACTAGGAACCATGATAAATGCCACAGTTTATCTTTTGCATAAACAAACAGATAAATGAGAATTGCTGAAAAAATAATAACCATTTGATCTAGGGGACAAACATATCTATTAAATCTCAAAAAACACTTAACAGGAAATATCAAGTTATTCGATCAAGTTAGTCCGATCAGATTAACTCAACTAACTAAGCAAACTGATAAAATAAACATATAAGTGGAATATTCTGGATGATGCAGTGTTGTGAGTTAAAAAGGCAATACTTACTTGAGAGGGTATGCCAAAACACGTTGTCCTAAAGTAACAAAGCTAGTTTCTTGGTTTGACATAAACCAAGCTAGTGAAGAGACACTGACAACAAAAGAAAAAAGAGAGAGAAAAAAATCAGGCAATAAAAAATTAAATTGTACAAGGAAAACTAGTATAGCATCGAAAAAGAAACTTTAACGATCAAGAAACAGCTTACCTTCCTGTAAAGACATGCTCTCTCACACCAAGGATGGTGGGAGCTCGAAGGCCATGATTTCCATGAAACTCTTCAAGAAGATTCCTCATCTTCACAGCCTCCTCCAAGTAATTGTCCTGTGTCACATCATCATTCCCATCACAGATTACAGAAAAATGAAGAGCACCAAGTTTGTGTTAATCTGAAGATCAGAGCTACAAGGCAGAAGGTATGAAATGATATCTAAAATAAATAAAACATATATTACAAGAAAAAGAGGCTTCTTGCTGGGTATGCATTAAACCACCGGCATCATACATGATTTAGCATACAGATTCATGTAGTAGCCAATATAACACAACATAAAAGAAACTGCATACCATCAGGAGGAAGTAACCATGAGGTTGGAACAATACTACCTTCACATGATGATAGCACTGAACCATCCAAATTTCTGAACAAGTTATAATAGGGTGTTTGCAGCAACTTATGACAATGCTCTTTCATAATCTAAATGAATATTTATAAACTAAGATATTTATGAAGGTAACATTTGGCAATCATCTTCCAATCAAATACAAAAATTAGAAACACTGCCCAACAGAATAATCCAGCAGTAAAAATGTATGTTGCATCTTCTTGATTATTTGCTGACTTGCAACAACTGTATGTTGCACCATGAAACAATCTCACACAAAGAAAACTCACAAAAAAGTACAAGATTTATTAAATTGAAAAGTTCCTTACAGGAGTGGTGGAGAATCCCTTTATAAAATGAAAAGAGACTACTACTCCTAAGATAGGGTGCAAGTGATCTAGTTGTTAGTAACTAGTAAAATTTGATAGATTTGTAAAAAAATTATAACTTAAATTTGTTAAAACAGATCCTAAAATCTTTACATTATTCATCCCTGCCAATAAGAACTTGACCTTGTTGAGTGTTGAGAGGGGCAATAAGACAATCTAAATCATTTTACAGTGCCGAGCATGGACATACATTGGGCAGTCACGGTGTGCTACTAGAGATGATGACACTGATATTTGTAGCTATATTTAGGAAAACATCTAGACAGTAAAGCAATGAATTTTGTATTTCATGATCCAAGCATTATCAACATTTGAGTTCCTTCCATTGGACTAAGTATATTTCAGTGATTTCATAAAAAGCTAGTGCTGTTTGTATATCAAAAAAATTCTCTCAATTTGAAGAGTCAGCAACGCTATGGAGGAAAGTGTAGGCATCATTATTAACAAAGCATGACCTATTAAAAAAATCAACAAACAGAGACGGTTTGAATATCCCTTATAACTTCCTTTAATTTAAAATTGACTTGATGTAAGCATTAGTACAATTTTTATAATACAAATGGAACAATTAAAGTGAGGATAGATTATATTATAGTTTTCACTTGGGGAAATGCAAATATCCCAACTTTAATCATGTTTACGAAGTGCATTACTTTTCGTGATTTATATAAATCTCTCAATTACTCTCACCAAAATTCTATGCCTTCAAAAGTACATTTACTCGGAGATCAATATATAATATTGTTAAAATCAAACTTGGAAATCAATAAAATGAAACCTAGATACTTATTTCCTTCCGCCACTAAGGCATCTAAACAAGATTCCTAAGTTTCGGCTGACACGCTTAGTAAATTCATCAAGTTTGAGAATAAAATGCTATAGAAAATTTATTTCATAGGATTTTATAAAAATAATTATATCTATCTCTGTGGATAACCACGCAACTAACAACCTCTAAGCACAGTAAATTAGGGAACAAAAAAATTTATTTCATAGGATTTTCTAAAAATATAAAACTTAATATCCTTGATCTATGTGTGTAGCCCACACAACCTAACAACCTCTAAGCACATTAAACTAGGGAATATGTAAGATTATTGTTGCATTAGGTTACTAGCCAATGTAAAACGTATGTAAATGTTATTTATCGATCCATCAAACTATTGTGTTAATATTAGGTTGTTCCTGGAAAGAACATGTTAGATCCGGCTGCAACGTCCCGACAAAGACCGTTATAATGTAGTATTAAAAACTATGCAAGAATTATCACATTCTAGGTGGTATAATAAATATCAATTGTCTTAGATTTGGAACATGAAACGTAAGAACGTTCACTTGCAAAGCAATGAAGATAATAGATACGATAATTCAGAGAAGAATTAATGTTTTGGTTTTACAATAGACAGAATAGGAAGGAAAGAGGGCAAAGATGATAGAGAATTTAGGCTTCAAGTTATGGGGTACACACTAAAGAGTAAAATGAGACATGAAGTAGGAATTGTTTTAGATAGTTCATTAAGATGAAACAATAAGAGTATTTAGGAAGGGAGATAGGATTATAACTATCAAAATAGTGGTAACAAAAAAAAAAAACTATCAATGCAATTAGCATTATGCACCTCAATTAGGATTAAATGAAGAAACTAAAACATAGATTTTGGGAAGACCTATATGAGGTAGTATAAAATATTTTGAAAGATTTTAATAGGATAAGATCTAAATGACATGTAGGAATAAGAAAAGAAAAATATAATATGGTGCATGGGGGTCATGGTTTAATAACAAGAAATGAAAGAAAAACTATATTGAATTTCTCAATAGCATATAAACTTATAATAGCTAATAATTTTTTAGAAAGAGAGAATAATACTTAGTTACGTTCAAAAGTGAGAACAATAAGTCGCAATTTACTTATGGCCACCAAAAAGGATAGGAAAATTGTAAAGTTTGCAAGGACACTGCCCCACAAAAGTTAGCGTTCCGATATGCACCACAAACATAGTATCAATAAAAGGAAAGTAACCAGAGCAACTCTAGAGAGAGAAACTCTACCTTCTCTTTAGAAACTAGAGGGAAGTGATTGGAGCAACAAAGTTGTGCGCGCACTAGGACACCCAAGACAACCTGCGACAACACGAACCTGGTTGACGCGGAGATGACCCAATGGCTCTCTATTGAGCTGCAGTAGAAGCGGTGCCACACCGGTTGTGTGGCAGCCCCGTGCAACTGGGCGGTGGTGCAACAAAGCAGTGCAGAGGCACTACTCGATGGTGAGCAGGAAGGCTAGCAGAAGGTGCTGGTGGACAGTGCAGCGGAGCAACTAGTCGGAGTGGTGGTGCTGCTCAGAATAGAGCTACATCATCGCCCACCTGGAGAGAGGAGCAACACATCTGCACAGAGGAGCTGGGAAAGACCTGGAGTTGTCAGCAAGAAGACGAACACTATAGACAAAAGAGTTGGTGGGTTCCTATTGTGTGAAGAACAGTAGCAGACAGGCTGCTTTAGCCCTTTTCCATTTGGACACACACAGCACCTGGATAACATACTGCCTCACTGCCCCTTTCCTTTCCAAGACCAGACAACGTGCTATTGCAACATTTGGAGCGGAATGGAGAGCGTCTAAAGATTGACTTTTACGACATTGATATAGTTGAGGATGCCTTCGTATTCAGCCTCGTAGGATGCTTCATGAGACGCAAACTGGGACGTGCAGGCATTATGGCGATTGCAAACCGATGGAGGACTCCGTACCACTTCTTCATGGACAAGAACGGATTTTAGGAAGGAGATCTAATGAGGACCCATCCAATGGGACTTTAGGCACGGGTCAAATTTAGATCTATTTTGAAAATCTAAGTTCAGATCAACACTAGATCCTAATCATATCAGACAAGATATAATTCATAAATTTCATTATGTGAGCTAACTCTGTATTGCAGATATTCTTTGTTATTTTGGACTAACATGTTTTGCAAGAGTTGAGCAAAACAATAAACCTCGGATGAACAGTGCTTAAGGCGCCTCAGTTGATTGGAGGTGCCTGAAGCACTCTGGAGGTGCCCCTGCGCATATAAGATTCGCGGATAAAGTTTTGGCATTGGAGGCACCTTGGTTTGATTTAAGGCGCCTCGAATGGAACTGGAGGCACACTCAGAGGATTGGAGGCATCCCAGGTGGATAAACAGCAATGATCTCAAATCGGATCAGCTCGAATGGAGGCGCCCTAGGTCATTAGAGGCGCCCCCAATAAATATAAAAGAAGTGCTCGATTTCAACATTGTACATAAACTTTGAACAAGCCTTCTACCTCTTTTGTTGCGCTATTTCTATGCTACCGATCTACAGCGCCGCAGTCGAAGCGAGACCGACCTCGAGCTATGAACTACAACTAATACAAGCATCAGTAAAAGTGTATTTTCAGTTATTATTATACCTACATAAGAAAGTGTAGATTGTTATATTTTCCTAATTTTTATATTCGACCTCTCTACCCGAACCTTTTCAAGGGAGAATTTAGTGGATTGTCCAATCAATACGGTTCAAGGGATCGTGGGCCTTGAAGTAATAGCCACGGGATTACAAACCAAGTAAAAACAAACGTGTACTTATTTTCCGCTGTATTATTCTTAATTATTCCATTTTGTACTTAATTTTTCGATAAATTTTTAAAACTGAAAAGAAAAGTTTTAAAACGAGATTCACCCCTCCCTCTCTTGTTTGTTTTTTATCACACAATTGTTATCAAAACAGAGTCGCTCTGAATTTGTGCAACCACAATTCGAGCAGAGATATTTGCAAATTTTTTCCCCTCGTATTTTCGTCTCGAGTCAGAATAGGTGAAATCACCTCTTCTGACAAATCTCTCTTTTTTTAATTGTTCGAAATCAGTGCAACACCACTCGAGTCATTTTCTATCTTATTTATTTTCTCCTACACTACTAATCCAAAACTTATTCTTGGCAACCATTTCTTTCGATCTTTTTGTGTGCAAGATATTTTAAACTGAATGGGCCCAAAATAAAGAATATAGTACTCGCCCTCACTCTTCAACAGAAACGACCTTCCATACTAGAAGAAGAGAATAAAGGTTTATCTAAAGACGGACATTAAACAATGATTCAGCGTTCGACAAGGGTGCAGAGCTCCAATAGATGGAGCAACAGCTATGCTCCTCAACCCATAAAGATGGGACCCAAGAATAAAGAAGGCCCAAGTTGTCTCGAAGGCGCTAAACACCCTCCAATGTCGACTGACAAATGAGGAACTCAACCAAATCAGACCGTTCGACAGCAAGGACCTTTGGAATAAGTTGATTGAGCTACATGAAGGCGCAAAGGATTCTAAGGTAACAAAACAAGATTTATTATGAAATAAGTTATTTAATATAAAAATGCAGGATGAAAAAACCGCAAGTCAACTACACATGAGGATCAAGGACATCCTCAATGGATTTCACCTCGTCGACCACGAACTCAAAACCCGATATATACTAAGGTATGCCCTAGACTCGTTTCCTCAAAATGCGCTGTGAGCATCTATAGTAGATACTTATAATGTTTTGACGAACCTTTCCGAATTATAATTAGATGAATTATTTTGTGAATTAGAACTGCATCAACAGACTAATCAAAACAGGTCGACAAACGTATAGCGTTTTTTACAAGTTCTACCAAGGAGGTAAGACAAACCAAACCCAAGCTAGAAACTGAGTCTGACTCAGAATCCGATGAAGAACTAGTAAACCTGGCAAAAAAGATATTCACCATAAGGAAGAAAAACTTCACCAAGAAGGATCTACCGAAGATAATCAAATCTACATCCAACAACGCAAAGGCGAACATTAACTACTTTGGATGCAACAAGAAGGGTCACTTCAAACACGATTGTCCCAATCTGAAAGAAGAAAAGTCCAAGAAAATAAAAAGAAAGTAGGAACTCAAAGTCACCTCGGACAAGTCCTCTTTAGAAAAATCGGATGTTGAAGAACTGAAGCAAGCAAACTATCTCGTGCTGATGGCAACTAGACCCGAGTCGGAAAGCAAATCAGACCAAGAAGATGAGTCCAAGTACGAATCAAGCTATAAATCCGTATTCGTTTCAGAAGGTTCTAACGAGATAGAATATAATTTAACTACAAATTTAAGTAATTGTATGCTTAAATAAAAATTAACTATAACTGAAGAATAAATTAAAGTGCTCCTTAAGGAAAATCACATAAAGGAACAACTTAACTTGAATTCCTCAACTGAACAAGTTCAACATAGATATTCAACTCAAGTTGTAAAACTTGAGAAAGAGAATTCCATATTGAAATGTGAAGTTAAAAAATGTAAAAGACTTTTAGAAAAGTTCACCACTAGATCCAAATATTTAGATATGATACTTGAATCCCAAAGAGTTGTATACAACAAGTCCGGACTCAGATATAAATTCAGCTCAACTAATAAAACATTCATTTCACTGGTTAGTCAAAATAAGAAACAAATATAAATCCAGCTCAACTAATAAAACATTCATTTCACTAGTTAGTCAAAATAAGAAACAAATCAAAGCATAGGTTCTCAAAGCTTATCTAAATTATGTACCTAAAAATGAAATCCATTACTTAAACACAAAACAAAACTTCTATAATTTTTTGGGAGGTACCAAATTAGTTGGAATCTCAAGACCTTAACCTACCCACTTGGATAATTAGGGCTAGATAAATTTAGAATAATTCTAACTTATTAAGACCAAGGATTAGTACTAAATCCTCTGGGTGAGACTAATTAAAAAGCTTTGTCTAAAATACGTGGTTACTCTAATGATGTTCAAATGACTCACCACGGCCTGGAAGCTTATTCAAGGAAGTTTGCTTGGTGGATCCAAAGCTACACTTAAATCTAACACAAGTTAAACAATCCCTGAAAAACAGCATAACTCATCGCACAAAAACTATAGTATTACCTTCGTTGAAACTTGAATAGGGTGAGATGATTAATTAAACTTAAGCTAAACTTAATTAAACATAAATTTTAAACTTAAATTAAAAGTAAAAAACTTAAATTTAAAATTAAACATAATCTAAACTTAACTTAAATTTAAAATCAAACCTAATATAAACTTGACTTGAAGGAAATCAAAACTTAATATAAATTAAATTAAAACCTAAATTTAAAATTAAAATTTAGGTTAATCTTAAAACTTGAATTTAATCCTAACTAATCTGAAATTTATTAATCAACTAATCCTAGTTTAATTAATCTGAAATTAAATAATTAATTAATCAAACTTAATTAATTCTCATTTAATCAATCTCAATTAATCATAATTTAATCAAGTTAATTAATCAAAAATTCAACGATTAATTAATCAATCATAATTCAATCCTCAATTAAAACAATTAATTTTTTTTAATTAACTTAATATGTAATAAATTAATAACTTTAACTGAATTAACTCAAAATGACAAATAAAGTTAATTAGAAAGCAATAATTTAATTAAAAATTAATCAATTTAACTCAAAATTATCAATTATTCATTTTAAATTAAATAATATTCTTTTTAAATTAATTAAATGACTTAAGGAATTTTTAAGCTCAAATAAAATTTAAATTAGACTAAAAAAAAAATTATTTTAAGCAAATCAATAAAAAAAAATTATTTAAACTTAATTAAAAAATTCTACTAATTTAATCTAAAAATAATTAAGAATAAAAAATCTACCTTAGCCAAATAATTGAATTAATCATCTCTTAAAACTCATAAAATTACCTTGTTTGAAAATTTAGTACAATTGAGATGCTTAATTGAAAATATTTTAATATTTTTTAGATGTATCACTTTGCATGTTTGGACATTAGAATACTTTGTTTAAAATACTTGTCAAGAAAAAAAGAGAATGTTAGGTTAAGGAGGAGATTCCATTAACATATACACTTAAAAAAAAAATCAAAATAAAATAATTTAGAAAAGAGTACCTCCAAAATTATCTCTCAAAAGTTTTCAAAACAAATTGGAAAGATAAAAATATTTTATCAAAATTTCCATACTTGACAAATATTTGCTTAGAAAAGTACTTTCAAACAAAATTTCTCATAAGATTTCCTTGAAAAATATTTGTTTAGAAAACTTTTATCAAAACTTTTCTTACTTAAAATACTTGTTTAGAAAAAAAAATTTTACTTCTTATGTCATCTTTCAAAGTATTTTTACAAGAAAATCCTTATGAAAATTTATACTTTGAAAATATGTTTAGAAAACATTCCTTCAGAACTGATTCTCAAGACTTCAAATGTTACTTAAAACATTTTTAACATTTTAAGTACAAAATTTTGAAATAAAAATTATATTATTTCAAAAGTGTTAAAGGGAGGTGTTTGTTTGAAATTATTTGGGATGGTAAGTTGCTTGGTAATATTTTTATAAATTGTTGATTTGTTTACTACTTATTGGCTTAACTTTGCATGTTTTGATGAATGTCAAACAGAGTATAACTGGTTAGATAACTCAAAAAAAAAAAAAAAATCATAGAAATAAAACCATGCTAGAATAAATGAAATGCTTACTATTTTTTCTCTTAACATAATCATAACATGATGATGCATGTTTTTGTTCTAACTTTAATCTAAGTTGTCATTACATAAAAATATGAGAGATTGTTGTGAAACTCAAGTTTTAATGGATGACAAATAGTTAAAGTTATATTATGTATAATTTACCAAGTGTACAAAGAAAAAGACTTGACGGGGCTAAAGGACCAGACACCAGGTTGAAGTCCAATTAGATCAGGAGGACCTGATAACTAGCAAAAAGCTCGGATACGTCAATAGAGGATCTTATATCTACAAGAAAGTCTAGTTAGATGTTCAGGACCTACAATGGGCTACAAGTCAAATGGCCATCTGCCAAAAAGACCTGGTAGGTTAGACGACAAGTTAAGTGATTCGCAAATGGTAAGGTACACAACTGGAGGAGAGATCCAGTGAAGATGAGTCCCCGTGGGACTTTGCGCCAGTCTAACTTAGATCCATTTAGAAAATGTAAGTTGAGACCAAAACTAGATCCTAATCGTATAAACAAGATCTAATTCATAAATTTTATTATGTGTTCTAATTCTATTTTACAGGTGTGCTTTGTTATTTTAGACTAACATGTTTTGCAGTAGTTAGAGCAAAAAATAAGTCTCGAATGAATAGTGCTCGAGGTGCCTCAATTGATTGGAGGCACTTTAGCTAAAGCACTGAAGACGCCCCGTACAGATAAGAGGCGCCATGGTTTGATTGGAGGCTCCTCGAATGGGACTGGAGGCGCCCTCAGAGGATTGGAGGCGCCCCAGGCTGATAAACAGCAACCATCTCGAAACGGATCAGCTCGATGGAGGACCCTGGGTCATTGGAGGTGCCCCTAAAGCAGTATAAAAGAAATGCTTGACCTCATCATTGTACATCAACTTTCAATAAGCCTCCTAGCTCTTTCTACTATGCTATGTCACTGCTACTGCTCTACTGCAACTTTGCTACGCCCAACTACTGCAATCGCAGCGACACTGACCTCGAGCTACGAACTACAACTACTACATATGTTGGTAAAAGTGTGTTTTCAGTTATTATTATACCTACATAGGAAAGTGTAGGTTGTTACACTTTTCTCATTTATGTATTCGACCTCTCTACCCGAAGGTTTTTTCCAAGGGGAAATTTAGTGGATTGCTCGATTTATACGGTCCAAGGGATCGTGGGCCTTAGAGTAGTAGTCACGTGACTAAGAACCAAGTAAAAATAAACGCATACTTATTTTCCGTTGTGTTACTCTTAATTTTTCCGCTGCGTACTAAGTTTTCCAACAAATTTTTAAAACTGAAAAGAAAAGTTCTAAAATGGTATTCACCCTCTACTCTCTCGTTCATTTTCGATCCTACAATAGGTTCATAAGATCAAGCCCAATTAAGATCCTTCTTCAAATTTGGATTAGTTTTAAGTCATTTTGAACCTTAATATCCTAAAATCCGGATTGGAAATTTGACAACCATGCTCGAATCATGTTTTCATCCTCAATTAATTACCTCGAAGATTTGAAGTTACGAGTTAACAAAAATAATAACTGGTAGAAGAATAAACTTTCTAAAAATACAATGGATCAAAAAGCAACCTGATTCATGTCAATAGTCTGAATGGCATCTCCACGGGTGAATATTATGGCATGATTCTGGTTTTCAGGTTTCCCTTCCCCAAGCTTGGGATCTCCAGGAAGCTTTACTGAATAAATTTCCTAGATGGCAAAAAACCAAAAACATGCTCGTAAAATTTTCCATATCAATGACAAAAATATAAATAAAATTTAGTGAAACCACATGATAGATAATTTGTTATTTAGCAGAATAAGCTGCATCGGAATTGCTGTGAAAAGTTAGTACGCTTGTAGCTCATTTCTCAGAAAATAAATTGAAGGCTCAACAACACTTGCATTAATTACCACTAATTTTTTTCTTACCAGAGGGGTTTAACACGTGTGTAATAACGAATTAAGGCACAGAGAGACAAAGATGATACTGTATGAAAATGACTCATGAGCATGTCCCTACATGTGATACCATGCATATTAACTAAAAATGTCTATTCTTAGTCTAATGAATTCATCAATTTGCCAGGGCATACATATTATGTTCTCAATTCCTTGTCAGAAGGGTAATCAGGCAAAAAAAGAATATGGGAACAGGGCCAATGGAAATTGTAATTTTTCACAGAGAAGAAACCATTATTACCTACCATTGACCATTTCTAAATATTGTCAATTTCCAAATCATTACAAGATCTTTCCACTATCACACTGCATTATGATAAAGAAAAAATTAACTTCAACTTTTATCAGCTTCTGACATCTTCCAGGTTAAAAATATTCAGGATTCTGAAAAGAGTTGAGATTTTAAAGAGGTAACTCGCTAGCATTTTTTTCTTAGTATAATAAACATACGAATAATTGAAAACATGAAATTACAGAGGAATGAGTCCTCTCCTTAATCAGAGAATTTTCGACACATCAGAGGTCGAGCTCTGAAAGGGTATAAATGAATAATATACAAAATAGACAGAATCAGAGAAGTTATGTAAAAATTTGTTTTTGAGCATTTAGCACATAAAAGATCTTCATATTTAATTAGTACCACATGTCAGTCACATATGGAGTATAAACAACAATAATAAAGAATTACTAAAGATTAAAAAAAGAGAGAAAAGAAGAAACTTGCTGCTTACCTGATCCTGTCCATTATCATTAGCTTTCACAAGCTTTGAGTAGAACTCTTTGGTAACTTGTCCGTCAGCAGCTACTTTTTCTTCAACATGTATGAAAGCAATGCGTAGAGCCTCGTTTCTGAAAGTCCAGCAAACAAACAATCAACAGACAACAAACTTACAATGCAACGAAAAAGAGCTTTCACATATTAAAACAGAATTAGGTTTTGTACGATATAATTAAATATTTTATCTTTCTTTGTATAGAGATAATCATGGTTGCAAATAGATATAATCAATTAGAGTGATTTGATAGAATAATTTATTTAGGTAGAATAATTTTCTTTTTTTATTAATTTATTCCTTCTTTATTTATCAACCCCAGTTCATTAATACAACATGAGAGAATTTTTCTTCTCAATTTAGTTTATATATGGTATCATGGCAAAGTTCCTCTATGTAGACAAACACATGTGATTCTTCTCCTCCAAAGACAACAACGATATCTATTAGTAATACCATGTCCACCGATGTCTACTAATTCGACCATGTCTCTTCTTTCTGAAAGCGACACCTCATCCTCGCAAATTATGGCACATAAGCCCATAATTATTTACAATGGGTCCAGTCCGTGAAGATTGTTATCTGCGACAGAGATAAGTTGGGTTATCTTATGGGGGATTCTTCTCAGCCCACATCAAGCGATGCACCACACCATATCTAGCTAGCAAAGAATTCAATCATGCTTGCCTGGCTAATTAACTCCCTGAAACCCAACATTAATCATCACTATCTCTGGTTTAAGACGGCCAAGGAGGTGTTGGATGCGGCTTAGAAGATGTATTCCGATATGGACAATACTTCTCAGATTTTTTAACTACGATCGAAGCTGAAAGAATTGAAACAAGGTTCAAATTATGTGACATGATACTCCTCTAATCTTTAAGATCTTTAGCGGGAACTTGATCTATTTCTTGAAGAAAATTCAACGTGCACTGATTGTAGTGTCAAAATTCACTGCAATATTGAAAAGGAGCGTGTGTTTGATTTTTTTGGCCAATCTTAATCATAATTTGGATGAGGTGCGTAGTCATATGGTTGTATGTGATCCATTTCCATCTCCTAAAAAAACTTTAGGAAGGTCGTGATTACCAATGAGATTATTGCACCACAATCCATTAGAGTAGATGTTTTAGCTTTGGTTTCCACCAAAAGTCCCGCACCAAGTCAATGTCAAAATAAACACCCTTGGTGTGAACACTGCATCCTTAGTATGAACATTGCAACCGACTATGCAACATCAAGGATGAATATTGGGAAATACATGGGAAGTCAGCAAATTGACAACCACAAAAAAGAATAAAGGTCATGGATATCATACTCAATCAAGCCAAGAAAACCCTACTATCTCCGTTCTTTCTGCTCCATTCACCAAAGAACAGATTGAACAATATTATAAACTCCTCAACCAAATGGTCCTCGATGCTTCTTGCAGTTCTAATGTTGGCTCTTGCTCTGGGAAACTCAATTAATCCATTTGTAATCATTCAACAACCCCTTGGATCATTGATTCTAGAGCCTCTAACCATATGACAGGTGGCTGAAATCTTTTTTGCTCCTATTATCCATGTTCTCGTCAAACCACTGTTAGGATTGCTGATGGATCATTAGTTGTAGTTTCTGGCATAAGCAATATTCGATTATCTCAGCACATTATTCAGAAATATGTGTTTCATGTACCTGCTATAAAATGTAATATGATTTCTGTCAGCAAAATCACTCTTGATAATCAGTGTACTGCTAAATTTTTGCCTTTGTCGTGTCAATTTCAGGACCTACTATTAGGTAAGACGATTGGCAATGCTAAAATTCACTAAGGTTTTTATTACTTTGCGGATACAAATAGTATCTAATGTTGCTTTTAATTATGTTTCTAGTGATAAGAAAATAATGTCTTGGCACTATCATCTTGGTCATCCTAGTTTTGGTTATTTGAATCGTTTATTTCCCTCATTATTTACTAATAAAGATCCTTTGTCTTTCCATTGTAAGGTGTCGGCTAGTTAAGCATACTCGCATCCATTGCTCTCCAAAACAATATAAATCATCTACCCATTCTCATTAATTCATAGAGACATTTGGGGCCCCTCACAAATTCACACCTCATGGGAAAAGATAGTTTATTTCATTTATTGATGATCATACATGTGAAGGGGAGCCTTGGCACAATGGTAAAATTGTTGTCATGTGACCAAAAGGTCATGGGTTTGAATCCTGAAAACAACCTCTTGCAAAAAATAGGGTAAGGTTGCGTATAATAGATCCTTCCCCGAAACCCCGCATGACGGGAGCTTCGTGCACCGGACTGCCTTTTTTTTTTATTGATGATCATACACGTGTTACTTGGGTTTATCTTCTAAACGACAAATGTATCATCTTCAAAGCCTTCCACAAAATGATTCAGACCCAATTCAAATAAATATTCAAATTCTTAGAACCGATAATGATAAAGAATATTTCAAGGCCGACTATTTATTGGAAAATGAAATTATTCATCAAAGCTCATGTGTCCATATTCCACAACAAAATGGGATTTCTGAATATAAAAACGATCATTTGTCGGAGGTAGCATGTGCCCTTATTTTCACCATGCATGTTCCAAAATATTTATGAGGAGATGCAAACCCTCAGAGTTGTTTATCTCGTCAATCGTCTCCCTAGTCGCTCCACAAACATTAACACACCTTTATCTCTTCTCACCCACACATATCCACAAATTTCAATAATCTATCTTTGAAGACATTTGGATGTATGGCCTTTGTGCATGTCCATGCCCATAAGCACAACAAACTTGACCCTTGAACTCTTAAAGCTGTCTTTGCAGGGTTTTCCCCTACTCAAAAGGGTTATTGTTCTTATTGTCCACACACAAGAAAAACATGTTACTTGTGATGTCACCTTTTTTGAAAGCATCCCTTATTTCAAAGGGGAAGGATGATGAAGGTTTAAAAAGAATCAACCACGGCAATGCCATGGATGACACCACGGCTGTGGTGTGCCCAAATTGAAGTGGAGAACTCAAACGCGCCACGACCTAACCATAGCATGTTCCATGGCCGTGACGCTATCAAAAATGTGCCACAGCAAGGTCGTGGCACATTCTCAAAGGATGATGAAGATACTCTTCCTTTGCTTAGTGTTAATTTGGACATCACACCTGTCTCTATGTCTATCCTATCCAAGTCATCCCTTAAATTAGTGAAACGGGAGGAATATCAAATCAAAAACATGATATCCTAGTTTATTCAAGGAAAATTTTGAATCATAGCCACAACCAAGAAGATGAATTGATGGTAGAATCCTATAACAAGTCAGGTATATTTCTCGATCTTGGTATACCAATTGCGGTTAGAAAGGGTGTCCGATCTTGTACCCAACATCTCATTTCGAACTTGTACCCAACATCTCATTTCGAACTTTATCTCATATTCTAATTTATCCTCCACATTTAATGCTTTCACTTCAAATGAATTGATTCTCAAGTCTGTCATGGAGGCACTAGTTATTCCTAAGTGTAAGATTGTTGTTCTTGAGAAAATGCATGCTCTAAAACAAAATAATACATGAAATTTGGCAGAATTACCACAAAGGAAAGGTGTTGTTGTTTGCAAAAGGGTTTTCATGATTAAGTATAAGGCTGATGGTTCAATTGAAAGGCACAAGGCTCGTCTGGTAGCCAAAAGTTTTACTTAAACCTATGGGATTGATTACACTGAGACCTTTGCTCCTGTTGCCAAATTCAATATTATCAGAATTCTTCTATCATTGGCAGGCAACTTGATATAAAAAATGTCTTTCTCAATGGAGAGCTTGAAGATCTTGGAACACCGAGATAATTTTAGGGAAAGGATATTGCTCGAAACAAAAAGGGCATTTCAGTGTCTCAAAGGAAATACACTTTAGATCGGTTGAAGGAAAGTGGCATGTTAGGATGCAAGCCAAGTAACACGCCAATTGAACTGAGGAATAAGGGAAAAAAGTTTGACGGAAAACTAGTTGACAAAGGCATCTATCAGCGTCTTGTTGGAAGACTCATCTCTCCCACACATGCCCAAACATCGCCTTTGGAGTTAGCATGGTAAGTCAATATGTGCACTCACCATGCCAAGGTCATCTGAATGCAATAGATATAATCTTGAGACACATATTTGTTGTGTCCAAAAGGAATTCACGTATCTTCACAATGACATGATATTTTCCACTTAACCATGTTTTTGGACTCTACCCAAAAGGCCTCATGGAAATAGAAATATCTTACATTGTTTTAAACTCATCTTTTTCATATCTTTTCAATGTGGGACTTTGATTGTATCCCAACAATCCTCTCCTCAAACAAAGAACCACCATTACCATGAGCATCCAGTCACTCTTGACCTGTTTCGGGCCTCCCCGCGAACATCAATCACCCTGACATGCTCCGGGCCCTCCCCGCAAACATCCAGTCACTCTTGACCTGCTCTAGGCCTCCCCGTGAGTTCACCCTGACCTGCACCGGGCCTCCCCGCAAGCATCTGATCATCCTGACTTGCTCCGGGCATCGGGTTACCTTGATTTGCTTCAGGCCTCCTCGCAACTTCGTTCAAGGTCACTCCACATGGCATCTAGTCTAGATCATGGCTCCGATACCATTTACTGCGTCAAAAGGAATTTACATATATCTCCATAATAACATGATATTGTCCACTTTGGGTCTAAGCCCTGATAATTTTATTTTTAGGCTCTACTCAAAAGGTCTTATGTCAATAGAGATATCTTATATCTTTGTAAACCCATGATCTTTTTCATATCTTTCCAATATGAGATTTTGATTATATCTCCAACAATATTCTTTGCAAAGACTGAGGATAGAAGAGTCTATGCATACACTGGCACAGATTGGGCAGGATCAATGGATGATGGAAAGTCAACTTCAAGGTATTGCACGATAGTATGGGGGAATTTAGTGACATGGCGTAGCAAAAAACAAGAAGTAATGCTAAAGTGGAATACAAAGCTATGGCTCAAAAGAATGATGAAAAACCTAAAAATTCAGTTTGAAGATACTATGCTACTCTATTGTGAATATCAACTATCAGTAAGCTCACAATCCTATTCATCACGACCGAACTAAACATATAGAGATTGATCATCATTTCATTAGAGTAAAGGTGAATGAAGGCATTATCAGTATTGAGTATATTCCTACATCTCACCAACCAGCTAATCTTCTTAGGAATGGATTATCTGAACAAAGCTCATAAAGTTATTGAAGGCAAGCTTTGTCTCATCAATATTTACAGCCAAGTTTTAGGGAGAGTGTAGAAAATAATTAAATATTTTATCTTTTTTTTTTGTAGAGTCAATCTTGGGTGCAAATAGGATATAATCAATTAAAATGATTTGATAGAATAATTTACTAGGTAGAATAGTTTTTTTTTCTTTGTTTATTTGTTCCTTCTTTATTTATCAACTCCCATTATAATTATAAAAAGGGTGTCTTGGTTCATTAATATAATATGAGAGAATTTTTCTTCTCAACTTAGTTTATAGGTTTACTTCTATTTCAAGTTATAGAGACCATAATTGACAAGAAGGAATGAAATAACCATTTACAAAAAACTTGATGAGGAACAAAATAGGAATACTTATTTCTTAGTTTGATTTATGAATCTTATATTTGATTTGTAGAAGCTAAGTAATACACAAGGACTAGCCTTCGTAATGATAAAATACCTAAACAATTTGTTTAGTTTGTCCAACTCACACGATCAAATTGCCCCAGTGCATGCCTGAGAGAATCAGTATGAGTACCCTGTTTAACACAACTGGCCCACTCAGCTAGTCTCTTCTAAATAGTTTGTACAATCATGTACAATAAATCAATTCAGCACGACCAATTCCAGTATTGAATCCCACCCCAACAATTCTGTCTAGCTAATTGACTTGTCTAGCTTGCTTGTCTGCCCACCCCAACAACTCAACCCATCCAACTTATCTGGCCCACTTCGCCTTGCCTGCCTATCGAATCCCATCAGCACTGCTTTTCTCAATTGTAGAATATATTCTTTGATGAATGGAATAGTTAATCCTGTGATAGAGTGCATTAGCGATTAGGGAACCATAGTTGCAAAGGAATTGGTATCTGAGTTTGTTTTTGAAATCAAACATAGCGATACTTATTCTATGGGGATCGATAGATATAGAATAGTTATTCCTATCAACCAAATGTACCTAAGTGAATGCCAGTATCAAAGTTTTAATATGCATATAGAAATTCAATCTGCATTGGGAATCAGATTGTCCACTGATAATAATAAGATAGAGAATCAGATTATCTTGGATGAAATGGTCTCCCAGTATATGCGCTTCTTAATAACAGATGATAGCACAATTATTCAAACACAAAAATAAATCAAAATCTGTTTTCAGGAAAAATAGAATATACACAAGAGACTGGTTTAGAATTGTAATCCATCAAAGAAATATAATAATTTTAGTTACAATAAATACACTAACATAATTGTTAGAATCATATAATTTATGATTAATATCATATCTTCAAGATATATAATGATATGTGTCCTAGATATGAATCAGAATGCGAGAGAATCATGACAACTCAAATTGATTCAATTCGAACATGATATGAATCTAATTGACATATATAATAAAAAGAAGAGAGATCAAAGAAAATGCAATCTTTAAAGCCCACAATAATATAAATTTATATATCACACTATGCCAAGCACACTTCAGCACGAGTTGAAGCATGCTAAAATAAATTATTTTACTAGTTTAATCCTCTACTAAGTTTATTTAATGCTAAAAAGGAGTATATCAATTAAATTAAAATTTTATCATACCATATCAAACTAACAATCAATGGACATGCTTCGACAAGTGGAGAAGCATGCCAAAATGAATTCAGATAAGTTTACACCTTTAATCCCCTATCACTTCATTATTTTACTTCAAAAAAAAAACAATTCAGCAATTAAATAGTTGGTTAACTGCCCGCCTTAGTGTTTGAATCCGAGCAAAACTAGGTTTCAGTCTTGGCTGGCATGAAATGTGTCATTAGTGTCAAGTGTTGGAGGATGTCGAGTGTTGGAGGTATGCCAAAGTTGAGCACCAGGAAGAGTAAGAGGACTGGGAAGTTGTCCACAACGAACTCGAGTAGGGTCTCAATAGTGGTTGCTGAGTGATCACATGTGTGTCGGTTACAAAGTGGTTTCCCGTGGTTATATGTGCCTCAAGGGCTCAGAGAGTAGTCACTTGCATTTTGAAAGCTTGTGGTAGTCGCATGGAAGTCTCAGGAGTTTGCAATTTCTTTGCTGACCATGAATGAAATCAGTGACCTTAAGTAAAGCTATTGTTGTTGCTAGAAGTCTTGTGGAAACTATTATCATGGTGCAAAAGTTTTGGCGCAATCTCAGGGCTCAGAGAGTAGTTTCCCGTGGTTATATGGGCCTCGAGGGCTCAAAGAGTAGTCACTTGCATTTTGAAAGTTTGTGGTGTCGCATGGAAGTCTCAGGAGCTGAGTGATCACATGTGTGTCGGTTACAAAGTGGTTTCTCATGGTTATATGTGTCTCGAGGGCTCAGAGAGTAGTCACTTGCATTTTGAAAGCTTGTGGTAGTCGCATGAAAGCTGTGATCACATGTGTGTCGGTTACAAAGTGGTTTCCCGTGGTTATATGTGCTTCGAGGGCTCAGAGAGTAGTCACTTGCATTTTGAAAGCTTGTGGTAGTCCCATGGAAGTCTCAGGAGCTTGCAATTTCTTTGCTGACCATGAATGAAATCAGTGACCTTAAGTAAAGCTATCGTTGTTGCTAGAAGTCTTGTGGAGACTGTTATCATGATGCAAAAGTTTTGGCGCCATCTCAGGAGTCTCACAAAGTCACCATTGTAGACACAAATTGGTGATGGGTGGGGTTTTGTTGTCTCGAGCATGTTCTATGTGTTGGTTGAACAGCGGAAAAAGTTTTCCCATGCCAACCAGAACCATATTTTAATCCCTGCCCACCCTATCAACACTTAAAAAAAAAAAAAAAATACAGATAAGTTTTATCTTTTTAATCTCTTTTCATTTGTCTCGTTTACATTTAGAAATAAAACAATAACAAAAGATAATTGAAGTAAAAGTTTGGAGACATAAGTTATAGAAATGCAACCAGTATCTTACAAACCATCATTTCAATATAATCTGTTTATTTCTAAAATAGAAATTTTAACAGTTACTTAATCAATTGAATTCAAACTTTAGAGACATAAACTAAAAAAATATAACATCTCAATTAGCAAACACTACCAAAGATATCATTAGTCGAATTCATCTCAATCAATGTCAAAGTGTGTCTAAGCATATTGAGTCACAATTATGAATGGCACACGAGAGATTAACCTTGAATTTTGATAACTTTTCAACCATGTCACCCATGACTCAATTCTAAGTCATGCAAAAAATCCTAACACAAGTCAAGAATTGCTATACACACCCAATCTGACAACCATGTTATCCAATATTATGAATACAAATAGAAAGGTATCCTTCCTAACACCTTGAGTTTTGGGGGATTAGTTATTAACTACAAATTTTAGCATACCAAAGTATAAAGTGAAGGATTAATATAGTGAGTGGCTCAAACTGACAAGAGGAAAAGGGAGAATAGATGGTGACCTATAAATAAAATTACTCTTGAACACAAGCAAATCAATAGTTAATAGCATAGGGTGCTCATATGTGGACTTGATTGATAGTGTCATAATTGTATAAAAATGTAGAATAAAACAGTTCAAAACAAAGATAATGCTAACATATTAGACTTTACGTGGTTTAAAGTCCCACTAATTAATCCACAATCTATAGATTCCGTAGGTGGAACAAATCTTGTACACTCCAAATTACTTGGGATAATTACAAAGAATGTATTCTCTCCACATAAATTAACAATATGAGTAAAGAAGAGAGTAACACCAAGTTGCTTGTAGAAGAAAGCCTTCACTTCCAATAAGAAGGCCCTTAGACATTATTTAGCTTGAGCATTTGATCATAACATATCATAAATGCACCTCTTACCAAGTCAAACAATTTCAAATGAATATATAAAACATGCTCCAATGACACTATTTTGAGCACCTCCAATCCACCAAAAATAACCTCAAATGATGTTCCAAATATTCCAGTTGTTGGTCACCTAGTGACTCTACCATCTAGTTGATTGATCATGTTACTAGTTGAATGTAGCTCAAACATAAACATTTTGTGCACCCCGAAGCTCGGTGTTCAATCAACTAAGGCTCATCTCCAGTCCACTAAATTTGCTCAAAGATCTCTCCTTCATAAAGCTTACATCCTTGCAAGTCTACGAGAAATCCCTAAATTGTCAATTACAACCAGGTACTTGTTCATGGGTTGAAAGTGTCCTATAAATAACTACATAGACAAAACACGTTACCTAGTTGTATACATCATCTCCGTATGATGTTGCCCAAAAGCAAGAATTGAAGATTACAACCATTCATAATCTCTCATAGTTCACATATCTTCTAGGTCTTCAAGCGCTCCATTTGCATCATGTAGACTCCACATCGCTTGGAATTTTTTATCCTTCAAATGCTTCAAGCCATCTTTCACTGATCACCTTTGAGTCCACCTTGTTATGTACCTTTAAGTCATCTAGCACAATCCATTCGACTTGGCTGCCAAGGCAACAATCACTACAACTCGACCATGCCGAATCACAAGAACTCCAACCTTCATGTACAAGTTGCTAAGTCCCTAAACACCTTATGTATGCATAAAAATCACAGAAAAATTCTTTGCCTCACTCACCAAAACAACCCCAATTGAACCCGACCAGTTGAGAGGATCATTCCCTAATAGAAACATGATTTTAGAGGCGATGCAGCATCAAAATTGTACCATCAACCCTACAAGATCCATTTCAATTAGGTTATTCCCATGATTAGCTTGGGCTTAACCAATCAAGTTTATCAAACAACACTTCGCTAGAGTGTTCCTTCATTTATGTATCATTGCCTTCTCCATCTTCCCTGACCAAATGTTCAATGTCTTCCTCTGCCCTTGTCATAGTCATCATAGATTGTTACGAAACCATGATAAATGGCAACACATAACTAGGGTTGTAGTCCTCAGTCCTAGCCCTTACAGTAACCTTTTGCAAACCTCCATTTTGTTCTAAATAGTTCAAGTATTGTGGAGATAATTAATGGCCTTCTAATTACAAGCTTTTCTGCTTTTGTTTGTCATACTCAAATATCAAATAAATTAATGGGCATAGATTAAGTTGATATGAATCCGAAAGGAACTCTTCGGAACAATGCAGACACTTAACCTCATTTCTCTATAGCAATCCTTGTAATGGTTCGGAATAGATGATGGATCATGATCGTTGTTCTAATCCTTGTATATAATTCATGGTTAAAAGTATCAGCTATCATTATCGATATCAGAAGCTCCAAATCCTTAGATATCAACCGAATGGATCAACGCAATTAGAATCTATCAAAAAGATTGAAAATAATAAAATAAAAATATTTACAGAATGAGAAAATTAAAGATACAAAAAAAATAATAAATTGATAGATATATGATTAAAAGACCAAAAAAGAGCCATCTTAATCAAATCTTATAGCATTATATTAATAAATCAATTCCACTGTAATCAACTCAAATCCTATTTAAATCAAATTGGATTGATATTCAATCAAATGATTTAATTAAATCATACAATGTAATATGAGTTCACTAAATAAAATTGAAATGGCCGCAACAGGTTGGCGTAGTTGGTACTTGCATGTGTGTTTGCTCCAATAGGTCTTGGGATAAATTCTCAACGGGTGCAAATGCCTCATTGGGTGCCTAAGCTCACCATGCAAAGGCTCGTTGCACTATGGCAAAATGCCCCCCTGATTTACCTACATGTATCTTGTCGTGGGGCCGATGATAATGGCCACTTAGGTGAGCGATATCAAGTTTTGCTCCAACAAACTAAAATTAAAATGTCTTAATTAATTAAAATGAATTTATGTAATTAATTTAAATATGAATAAATTAAATTAAACAATTTAAGTTAAAATAAATTAAATTTAATTAAGTTGATCGAATTATTCTTATTTAATCAGGTTCAATCCAATTTACATAAAATATATAACTTAAATTAATTAAAGTAGAATAAATAAATTAACAAGAGTAATTTAATTAAAATTAATTTTGAATTAAATTAAGCTCAATTAAATAAATTTTAATTAATTTAACCAAATTAATCTTATTTAATTTAAATAAATCTTATTTGATAAAATTACATAATGTAAATATGTCTAATCTGAATTATTTACATTAAATAAATTTTAATTTAATCAAATCAGTCTTATTTCATTTATTAAATTCAATTAGCTAGTTAATTTAAATAAATATTATTTGATAAAATTACATAATGTCAATATGTCTAATCTGAATTATATTACACTAAATAAATTTGAATTAATTAAATTTGAATTTGGTTAAATTAGACTAAAATAATAAAGTAATGGACTTCTCAATCATTAATTCATATATGCACACTTATTCTCAATAATTAACTACAATATATATAAAATAAATACAAATAATTATTTAATATCAATATTATTAATTCTAATAATCACTGCACACATCTCTCCCACAGGAATAGTCATCTCACAACACATGCAAATAGGGACATCATAGGAATGGTCATCTCACAGCATACGCCAAGAGGGATAGCTCAAGCGATTTGGTTTGCATGGTCAAACTTATATCCTATTTATTCCGAGGTGCAAATGAGAGAGATGGATAGCACATGAGTCTAGACCTCCTCTGTTTACTTATTAAAAAAATAATAGACGTACAAAATTTGAATTCATCAGCTAATCAACTTTGATCCTTTTTTCGTCCACCTAAAAAAAGGCAAAAGAAACTTTCCACCCTTCAAGTGATCAAAGCGGCCAACTCAGGCAAGTAGCGAACCCATAGTTGTGGCCTTTGAGGTCGCGGCCACAATTGCAACCTCACGAGGTCACACTATAAGGGCACGGTCACAATTGTGACCTCACGAGGTCACACTGTGAGGTCACAACCTTGTTGGTGACCTTGCAACCTAACCACTAGAAGGCGGCCAGCGGCCTCATCGCGAGGTCGCGATGAGGCTAATATGACCACAAGAGGGCAAATGATGACCAGTGGGGGGTTGCAACGACTGTGTTGTTCATTGAATGATTGGTTGCAAGGACTTTATTTCCCTCTTTACTTTGCTATTTCTTCTTTCCTCCATCTTTCCCTTCGTTTCCCCTAAGCATATTTTTCCATCACAGATCCTTTTCCCTCCATCCGTGCTTCAGAGTAGACAGAGCATGAGAGTAACATCTCCTAGTCGCCTTTGAAGCTTGCGCCAACACCATCTTGGCTATCAATTGAAGATTCCTAGCTGGTTTGGCAAGATCATCCCGTTACCTTAATTTTTTATCCAATTTCTACTAAATTTGAACAAGCTAAGAGAGAATGTTAAAAACATAAGGTCTAGAAAATCAGCTGGAAGAAGATCATGTAACACTAATCCCAATCCAACTTGATCAATCCATATGGGATTGATCGAGCTGGGATTGATCGAGTATGCCAACAAGTTTACAGAAGTACCTCAACTATTTGGCACATTAACTATCTTCACTATCAACCTCATTTACTCACTCAAGAACTAAGTTCAATGCAATCAACATATGTCAACAATGTTTAACTTTCATTCCCTCTTCCAAGTTAGGTCTTGTGTGAATGGACCCAACCATGCTCGCTGATGGATGCTTAACAATTAGCGAAAATCATGTTATATCGGAGCAAATTACTTCAGCACATAAGAACCTTATATGTTAAAGGGAGCTATTGCATACTTGTTTAGTGTATCCATATAGCAGGTTATGCTACAATTAATGTATGGTAAACATAGGATGCATGATCATTCAATTCTACTTAATTTCGTTCCATAATTTATCTTCAGGTTTATGATGCGTCATTCATATAGCTTTACGGTTATAGGACCTTACTATTCATACCTAAATTCATGTTGCATTTGATGTTTACATTGCATGTTCTCTTTCTTTTTATCATCCCTAATTTCATGATTGGCTATTGAGTTGGTCAGGCTAGATATTCAAGGATGGTTGTTTCTCAACTGAAGTATGTTTCTGCAATTCTGCTCCAGCATTACATTCAAACATGCACGCTAGGTGAAGTTTGTTGGTGGATGGATCAACCTCAGGCAGGGCATGGAGAAATTTCATAAAATCACCTCACCCATTCACTCAAGTTGAATAAAATTACATTGGGGGTTCAAGAGGTAGACAGAGACCAAAGAAACATTGGCATAATTTACATATTTTAAGAGAAAATATAGCTGTGTCGGTATTTCTGTCACTGACCAGAACAATAGATAAAGTTTTGGTATTGTATCATGTCATGAGAACGATTTTAATATTTATATAAATGAATTATTAATATAAAATGATTAATTCTAGCAGAAGTTGTAACTTCTAATTATCTATTTATTTTAATTGTTTGATTACTTGTGATTGTTAACTCATTTTTTATTTCTCTTGTTGGTTAATTCGATCAATTTAGTGTTTAAATATGTTGGCAAACAATCAAGTTTTAATTTTTACCATTAGCCATTTATAAGTTATATACTTCTTTTACTTTATTGAAATAATAAAGATGTTAGCCTAGCATATATTAAAACAATTAAGGAATAAGGATGTAATAACAAGAGAAGTGTTTTCGATAAAGATAGGGTTAGAATTCATATATTTTTGTACTAGTTATGGATGACTGAGAGAATCCAAGACACATTACGATAATGCATCTTATTTGTTAAAGACATTGTTTTATTTGATGAGACACGTTAATAAATGCTAAGTTCGAATCTTTGCGAGAAATATTAGAAGTAAACGTTTTAGGTTTAGTAAACACATAATATATAGAATTTAATTTTAATAGTAATCGGCATACCAAGTAAATTGTTAAGATAAGAGATGACGAGTTTAATTGAGAGCTCTAAGTATCTAGGATCGTTTGTGTAAAATGATGAAGGGGTTAATAAAGATAATTTACATAGGATCCAAGTAAGTTGGTTGAAATGGAGGATAGTATTAGGTGTTCTTAGCGGTACCTCTATAGCTTAAAGGAAACTTTTATAAAATGACTTAGACCTACTATACTATAAGGAATTGAATGTTGGGCTATGAATCAAGTACATAAATAAAAGATAAGAGACATAGATGAGAATATTAAGGTAAATGTGAGAACATATGATGAGTCAGATAAAAAAAGACAAATTCAAAGAGAAGTCAGTGTTGCCCGCGATTTTTTTCTTTCTTTAATATTTATTTATTTTATTTAATTAATTAAATTAAACAATTCCTAAGGAGGATATGGGTTATTTGAACTGAAAAAAAATAATATTGTAAATTTAATTTAAAATTTTTAAAAATATAATAATTCTTATTTATATTCTAATATTTTCTTTATCATTTTAAATTTCATTTAAATTTTTAAAAAAAAAAAATTCTAAAAAATTAAAATTCTAATTTTTAAAAGAATTCTAATAAATTATATTTAATTAAATGAATAAATAATTAATTTATATAATTATTATTAATATAAAATAATATCTTGTATTAATTTATATTATTATTATTATTATTATTATTATATTATTATAGATACTTCCATTTTAATTTAAATGATTGATATATCAATTCTATTTAAATAAAATTATTTTTAATTATTTTTTCTAATAATATTAAATTATTCAATAAATACCGAAACTGTATCGGCACGGTACGATACGATACCGAAACCGTATCGTTCCGGTCTGAGACCGAAACCTCGGCACGGGTCGAAATTTTAAACCTTGGTATGAACATGTAGTTAGGTGGTCAATAAATGTCCCACTTAAGTGATATGAGAGCATAACAAATACGCACATAAATCAAGAAAGAATAAGACCAAAGAAATACTAGATTAGCAATGATAAAGTAGGATAAAATGCATTTAAATATAGATAATGATATAGCAGGGGATCGAGCCCAATGGCATAGGAGGATTCATATAGCCAACTCCACTTGATTGTTGTTGTTGTATACTTCTTTTGCTTCATAATATTTATAGTTAAAATATATATTTTTTCAGGTAAAATGTTAGAATAAGAAAAAAGAAAATGAGACCATCCCTGGTTAGCAATTAATTAGCGCATGTTTTGCTTTAAAATTCTTGGAGCAATTCAAACTTAGAGGCACAATGGACATTACTTGTGCTTAAAATAAAGCTATATTTTTATGATTTTCTGTTATTGTGTTTGAAATTTGTTTATGAGCATTTGTTAAAAAAAATAAGCATTAAATATTAATTCAAAACTTTATCGTTTGATTTTAATTTAATTTTATTTATTTCACTTAATTACAATTATTAGGGTGAACAAAAAAAATATAAATACAAGACTTAAAATATTATATTTTAGGCTTATAGATTATAGATTTTGTTATTAAATTTAATTAATTTTATAAAATTTAAAAATGAAAATATAATATTCAACTCAATCAAATTTGAAAAATTAACATTCAAGAATTTTTCTATAAAAGTGAATTAGTATTTAAATTTTTTAGAAAAAACCTAATTCATCATGTGTATATTTATTGCGATTGATAAATATCTCCAATAATATTCCAATAAAATGAATACAGCAACAACAAAGCCTTATTCCAATAAAATGAATAGTGAAAGAAAAATATTAAATATTTTCTCAAGTTAATCAAATAAATTTCTTTATATCAAAACCTTAGGCAAACTCTAGCTATTTCTTCACACTTGTACTAAAGCTAAGAGAAGACATAAAGGAGGAAAAGAAGAATCTCATCACAATCTCTCTGAACATTAGTTTTCTCATTGCATATTTGTATGATCTCTTAACATTATAAAAATAAAATTTTCACCAATTTTAGATACCACATTTTATCCTATTTAAACATTTAGCATTTAAACTACTTTAGACAAAATAGATAAGTAAATAAGTTAAATTTTAAGTTTTTAGGGTTGAGTTTAAGTTTTATATATATAATCATATTTAGTTAGATTAGTGTTATTGTTAAAGGTTACAAATTTAATTCCTCTTCTTCTCTCTCCCCATAGACCTCTCCTCTCCTTGATTCCTCTCGCTTAGCCATTACGTCGCCCGCATACCATCGCCCTCCACCTGCGCATAGGTACTCCCCCCTCTTATCCCTTCTCTTCATCGGTCTTTGTTCTCTTTACCTTTGTTTCCACTGTACATCACATGCTAACGTCGTTGCACATATCAATCGATGAGCAGAACATGGCTAGCATGTTTGACACTTAACCCTTGATTACGAGTCAGAGTAGTGCATAGAATTTAACCCCATAGAGTTCATATGAATGTATGAGATATATGGAGCCAACCCCCAATAGTTGGGAGTGAGTTTGATATTATGATCTCCTATAAACTTTTGATCCACATAATACTCAACTAAAGAAAAGAGTTTACTAAAAATACTAACCTCTGCATAAGGAGTAAAATATCAGCTGCCTCTGGAGCCCCTTTTTGTTTCTGTTGACCATAAATTTGGCATGAAACAACATATGTAAATTTAATGTCTGCTTGGGCCCTTGCTTCAGGAGACAACTCATATCCCTGTGTGCTTATGTAATCACTAACAGAATAACCATCTTCAATTCCTGCATATGAATTGTAAAGACAAGGAAAACAAAAAGTAGCATTTAAAACTATCATTGGAAAACAACAAGAAAAAAAAAAGAATACCTCCAAGATAGCGCTTTTCTAAATAACTTTGTAGTACAAGAGCCCTTCTATAGTACATCATACCACGCACTACAAATATCATTATGAAAAATCAAATGGATGAGCAAAGTTTATAAAACCATAGAAAGGAACATGATTTTATATGGGGATCTTAAATAATCAAGTTGAGAAAAACAGAACATAATCACAGTTACTGTCCATTTTAGAATCAGGCAAACCTGTTCTTGCCAATGTTTGGCCACGATACGATGCCCAAAATCGTAACTCCAAGCTATCATCATCTTCAACAGCATCAGCAGTTGATTTAATTCGTTCTAGAAAATTTTCCCACTCATCTAGGACAACAAAATGAACAATGCGCAAGTGATGTTAATTGTTAAGTAAAATCACATGTGGTAGAGGAAATTATCGTCGCAGAGAAAATTTGCATGATAATGTCATACAGGCAAAAAAAAAAAAACATTTCCAAATGAGCTAAATATTAGTCTGCTAATACGACACTGCAGAATGCAGAGCAAGACATACCCAAGTGACATTCTGTAACCGGAAGAAAAGACCGTTAAGAATCAGATACTACACAATCTTAAAAAGAATGACAAGAGAATAAGTTTAAATTCTTTTATAAAAAAAAATAATTTTGAATAATTAGAACAAAGCTCATTGTTGTAGCAAAAAGGTGATTACACACACTCAGAAACCCCTCACAGCCTGTCCCAGATTATGCGAAGGGAGGTAAATCACGGGGTCAGTTTATAGCAAACCACCAAGTTGGCTAGGGAGAAAAAAACTCATTGTGCAACAGGAAGAAGTTGAAATTTTAATTAAAAGGACCTTATAACATGTGTCCTAAAGTTTTAATCAACTAATCTTTTACACTTTACACTCAATATTATAGATATAACAACCTTACATTCCAAAAACTATGGTTTGATATCTCAAACTTTACACTCGGCACAAACAATGTCTCATGTATCGATGTGTCAATCATGTCGATAATTATCATGTCATTCTAACACTCAACAGCCCTTGATAATGTCGTATCTTCTTCTTTTTATTATTTAGCTATTTTCTCCTTTCACATCCAATTCACCATCGGCACCATATATTGAAATGTCGACACGATACCAAAACAATATAACAATATTGTTCTAGTCAAAGACCGAAGAACTTCTTGAGATTTTGAACCTTGCCAAAAACTAACCCACAACTTAGAAAACCATATGACTGAAAGCCACTTAACTTGGATGAAATCATACTAAAAATACTGAAAATCCCACCAAAGTAAAGAACATTGTTCAGTGACCAAACCGAAGTGAACCACAACCCCAAAACCAACCATAGATGACACAAGGTTGCACTTAGAAATACTATACCTATCTTTAACTAACCCATTTCCATGTTGTGTTGAGTCATTATAATATAATATCAACCAAAAATTACGTTCAATTTGGATCTAAATGACATCATCAAGTGATGTTTACTCTTAGGTAAATTACCCCTCTTAGGTAAATTACCCCAGTGCCTGAACAAGAAATTATTTCAAAAAATAGTAGGGAGTGAGACTATCGACCAACTTAAACTTTAGTTTTAGAATAACATGACATATCAGGCTGGTTCAGTTTTTATTAATTAGCAAGCAGTACGGTATCCAGATATGTTATATAAGAAAATCTAAGCTCAAAGGTCATTTGACCTAATAGAAAGATTACGTAATAAAAAAGCATTGGATATCAAACACTACCAATGGATGTCTTATGTAACCATAACATGATAAGCCAAGCAATTCAAATTCACGATAGCACTACATCATATATAACTTTATGTAAGTGATCGGGAGATGATGCAGAGTCCAGAATGGCAGGGACTAGGGAGAGAAGAATGAAAGATATCGAAGGACTATCTAGGATTGCAACAATAACATGAAGATCTAATTACAATGTTTGGCCATCAAATGATACAGACTTAAAACCTTGTCATTAAAAAGGCAGCTCTAGAATAGTAAAGACAAACTTGAAGTTGAACTATATAGCATTTAATAAAAGAATTATAAATGCATCAGGAACCCATGTTATGTTCTTCAGATAATTTTGAAACATTACCGGGATAGATTTTCTGAAGATAGAAAAGGGTCGAGATCCCATCTTCATTTTCAACTTTTAATTCTGATTTGCTGAAGAGGACTGTCTCACTGTAGTACGGAGTAAATACACTACAATCCAAAAAAAACTCCTAGCATTAATCAGACGCTAAATATGAAATATGGAAATTTCAGAAATTCTGAAATATATTATATACTACCAGAAAGGTATCATCTCAGAAACTGGTTTAGCAAGAGGCATGTCCATGAACAACGAGTTTGCAAAGAATTGAAGTCTCCTTCTAGCTTCTAAGTTCTTCGGAATATTTGCTGCAGAATCTTTTACAGTTAAAAGTAGATGCAGCCGTTTTACCTGAACAGTCTATAGAAAAACACACAGTAAGATAGCTACATACATACTAATAATGTTACCAAACAGGAGCATGAAAGTTGCATACAAATTCTTCATCTCTGGGCCATGAAATTTTAGAAAAAAAATGCCCTTGATTTCTTTCTCTTGCTAAAATTTGCCAGGTGTCAAATTGCTCTCTGAGGATGAAAGAACTCATTTTGGTTATACAAGATTGGTGTGTGAATAAAAAAAACATTTCACAATTCCTTCAAATGGCATGGAGTTCAAGGGCACCTCAAATTTGATGTCAGCAGATCATGAGTAACAACATCATATAATTCCTGTGCAGCTCTTGAAGCACCAGCAGCAAGTTCTGGAGTCTCATCTCTTATCTGCATAATAACATATCATGCAAAACCACAGGGAGGGAAAAAAAACCAAAGATTCTGCTTCTGGAAGTACAAAACAAGGTAAATAGATTATCTTCTATAAAATATAACAACAGGTTAAGATATATATATATATATACACACACAGCAACAGATCAGCAGCCTTGAATAAAGATGTAAGCCACAATAAAATATCTTGGCAAATTTCTCGATAAATCCACATGAATTATAGCAGAATTCCATCAAATGGGACTAGAATGGAAATTTTGTATGCAAGAATGAACAAAAGAAGAAAAAGTTGAAACTGTATTTTAGTTATTTTTGCTTAATGAATTAGTAACCAAGTGCAAGTATCACATTGTGGAAATTTTAACAATCAGAATGTACCAGAAACAGAAACCAAACATGCAGTCTAAAATTTAAAATGTCTTGAAACTAAGAAACAATGAAACATTATGCTCTAAATGTTGGACTAATAATGCACTCAATTGGTGGTTAATCACTAATCCAACATAATTTCTTAATATCAACTGAACCCTAAGAACAAGCATCCAAGAATCACAACAAGATCACACCCAAAGATGGCAAGATTGTTTGAACTTATGAGTTATGGTTACTTTCTATTTCTTTCACGTTACGTATAGTTGTAAGAGAAATAAGCTCAGGCCTCAGACAGACGTACAAGCAGCCCAGTTAAGGCGGAGAACCTTGACAAAACCAACTGCAGCTTTTTAAGTGTTATGGTCACTACCAATGAGCCCTCTGAAATACTGTTATTAAGCTCACGAAATAATGTTTCCACCCTGTCATCAAGAAACCATTCTTTAGTTCACAAGATACATAAAAAATATTATTTATTCTTAGGAACAGAACTAGTGAAACAACAATGTGTATACCATCTTCCTTCACCATCAAATACATAATGGAGAATCCTTTCTGAACTGTAGAACACTTCCTTGACAGCATATGCCATGTACTTGTCCTTTGAAATTCTGTTCCATAGATCGTCTTGTGTATCTTTGCAATCCAAAGCAAGGTCAATTGCCAATGGAATCTAACCACCAAAAATAGATTACAATCAACATGACAATTGTCATATGTTTTGTTCAAAAAAGAAGCTATTATGGTTGATGACAAACCTTACTAGTGAGAAGAAACAAAGGCCATTGTACTAATCGCCAACTCCCAGAATTGCTTGGAATAGAAAGCAAATCCATTTCACTGGAATTAAACATGCAGCAAGAATATTAACCTAGACTAATTCAACTAGTAAAAGAAACATAAAGTTCAATAAAAAGAAACTCAATAGGAGTAAATTTCAGAATATGCACTTAAAAAGTTTGTTTACCGATTGTTAATGTAGTCTTCTTCCCGCAAACTTTTGATAATTTCATTCCAAAAGGGGGAGAATTTAGCTGCAAAGTCTCTGGCTGTATCATTTGATTCCTGGCACCAACAGGAACAATAGGCATCTTAAGAACAAGTCCCAACATAAAAATAGCATTCCTATTAATCTAAGAGAACAGTAGAGCTTCCATGAGAACTTGAAACAAATTGAGTACTTAAAAAGCAAACTCACTTAATAAGGGGCACTTTCTATGTGTACATCTAATATAAAGAATTTTGTTTGGATTTCTAGTTATTTGAATAAAATCAATAAGCAACCACAAAACTGAAGATCACTATGTCGCAGCAAAAAAAACAGGCAGTACAGTTATTCCAGTCACAAGGTAGCGATGATTCATCTGAATTTTGTACTTGTGAAACACAGTTTCCTGAGCATAATTAAATCAAAACACTAAAACCAGGCATGGAATTTGCTAATTGCTCTTATTAAAGTTCTCAGAAGTTATACAGCATCACAATCAGGTTCCCAATTGCACCCATATGAATATGTCATAATCAGCTAATATGAATCTCCATGATATCCAATATTCGGTGACAGCAGAGAAGCTAAATTCTGTATTCCAAATATTTTTTCCATTTTCACTAGCCTTCTGCAATTAATACCTCTCCTACAGCTTATTGCAAATCCACTGGCATCAGGAATCTAGCCCCCAATACCAGATATTCCAAAGATGTTGTAAATCATTAACCCAATAATGCAAACTGCAAGTTGAGATTGCAATTGCATTAACCCCAGCTAAGATGCAAGCTTTTCAGCATATGCAAGACACCTGAATTTCATGACCCCAGCATCATTGCACAGCAGGTGCTGTCACCACTGCCTCCTAGGTATAATATTATATGATCATCCACTTAGACTTTTCTGACTATATACTCACTAACTCATATTAGCATTTAAAAAGAATAAGGTAAACAACCAAGTTGAAAAGGAACTCAAACAAGGGGGGAAAAAAGATGGTGATAGAAATGATGGTAAAAGCTACTGTAGTGGGAAAAAAAAGTAGATAATCCAGCAGGTGAAAAGAAATAAAACAAGTCCAAATTTTGTGAGTGATATTGTACATCACCTTTATTCTTATAAATAAATAGGTATTGAAAAAAAGACACCTTGATGCACACCCATGCTTACTCCCATGCAGATGCAATGTTGAATTTGGTGCTCGTTGCAATTTCAATTGGCGGTTTAAATGTATACATATAGTTTGTTGTATATGTGACGAACATGCTATTAGTTACACATGTCCTATGATAAGTCTTTAATGTGGTCACTTAACGTGTACAACATTGACCTTATATAGATATCAACTTGACATTTGAAGTCATAATGAACATGTCATTTGGTAATAAGTGATTGAAACTCCTTGGTTCTTACTACTAGCTACTTTGCTAATATTTACCTATACCAAGTCAAAATACCTGAGTTTAATAGGACTTTGTCAACTATTTAATATTCAAAGTGTTCTATTAACATGTTTATTCATTTAATTTTTGACATCATACATTGTTTTCTAAAGAGAATCTTTGCACAACGATAAAGTTATTGTCATATGACCTTGAGGTCACGAATTCGAACTGCGGAAATAATCTCTTGAAAATGCAAGGTAAGGCTGCATATAATAGATCCAATGTGGTCCAACCCTTCCCAGGACCCCGCACTGGTGGAAGTTTCGTGCATTAAGTTGTCCTTTTATACATTGTTTTCTAACATTTAGGTCATGATGATGTACAAAATGATATTGAGGTGACAAGATTTTGACGGCATGGACAGAATTTGTTGTTCCACCCACCACCCGATATCGATACCAGCACAATAGTTTTTTTCCTTTTTAAAAAAAATTATATATTTTTAATTATTTTACTATTTAGGTTAAAAAAATATTTTTATAATATTTTTTAATTAATATATTTTATATTTACAAATACCGAAACTATATGTTCCTGTCATAAACTGAAACTCCGATATGGCTCAAAATTTTAAACCATATTTTAAATATTGATTGGTACAATGTTCTGATTGTGAATTTTTAAAAATAGCTTTTTTCTTATTCAACCTTTTTGTCTCTACTAATTTTACAATAGAAACTAAAAAAACATTTTTTTCAACCCAACGACTAACAAAAATAGCTAACTTACTGTGTAGCCTAGATTATTTGTTGTAAGCAGAACATAGTCAAAATTAAGAAAATTCCAAAGAAAGACTAATAGGGGGATTCATCCCTAAGTTTATTCATGTATTCAGTTTTAACCTATCTTTTCAATTTTGAATGAACATTTTGGTTGGTTATATTAATATTAAAAATCTCGAATCGTACTGGAGTTTCCATAGTGTTTTCATACTGTAGTGGTGTTTCAGTGTATAGTGTCGGTGGAGAACTGGAGAAGGAAGAAGATGAAAACAAAAAAGGAAACTCAGCTATATTCCTAAAAGCCATATGAAATGATATAATTTTGACATTGTACTGCAAGAACAAAAGCTAAAAACATACCAAACATTATTTCAATTCATGTCGACACATTTCGTACCATATCATATGGTGTCGAATGTTAACCATACTCATCAACATGATTGATACAACACATTTACAAGTGTCGAGTAGTTTTGAGTTTTGATAATTTATCCGAATATTACGTTTCGGTCGTACCACCGGGCACGGTATGAGATTTCAAACCATGGAATATATATCTTCTTAACACACATCAGAAAGCAATTACATTGGAACTTAAGTTTTTAGTAAAATAGATCACAGCCTTAAGTGAAATATGGATTTTAATACAAAATGAAGTCTTACCTGAGCAGGAAGTCTGCTTGGGATGACTCTAACAAAAAAAAAAATTAAAGAAAAATGAGTCACAAAGCACATAGTAAATATCTGATAGTGGGGGTACAAAGTGGAGGTGCAGAAAGGACACCTTTTCTTTTGGGATGGGACCAGAATTTTCGCAAAAGCTTCTGGAAAGCTCTCAAAACGTTTATGAAACATATCGAGAGAACGTATCTGTCATGAGTCAAATGAGAGATCCTTCATATAAGCAATTAAAACTGAAATTCTAGTAATTGTTGAGTTTTCCACACCAGAATGACATAGATTAGAAATATTACCTCCCCAAGACGACCTAATGCACCCAGCAGGCCACCAACAAGGGCAGATAATAGGGTGTACCATATGTGTATATCCATGAGGTAGATCTGGAAATATATTAAAATGATCTTATTTCAACTGTAACTACAATATAAGGCAGTATTGATCTTTAAGTTATTGAAGCAGAAAAATACTCACAGCAAATATAGGTGCCCAAAGACTAAGGACAGTCAAAGCATTGTGATTCCCTGGAGATGCATAACAAACAAAATAATTAGCAATGTTATGCCACACTTTTTCAGTATTAAAGTCAAATCCTGCATCTCATTCAAAAAGATTAAAAAAAAACTATCTTCCACACTAGAATATAATAAAATAAGCATAGTACACTTAGTATATTGTACAAAGAAGAATTAAAGAAATATTTTTAAATGGAAGGGAGTCATAACATGATCACATCCCAACTAATGATTGATGGTCATCATGTACAATATGGAGTGGTACTTCAACACATCAACATGTACATAGATCTGTCGAACTTCTATCATAGAATGCATGAGGTAAGAAAAATTTTAGGTTACATGGCCAAATTGGCGAGCATGATAACTGCATCCATTGGCCCTTCTGCAGAATCATACTCAGTGTCAACTGCATCCGTTGGCCAGTAATTAATTTGCACTGACTGATATTGAAGATCAAGAAAAAGTTTATACATGTCTCAGTAAGAATCACAACAAATTCCCAAGTATTTTGCGCTGCATTAAATTAGCATGGGTCAGATGGACATAGCTAGAAATGAAGTGATCTGTATAAGTATGGCTGACAGAATTTCAAGACCATTGTTGACTTATTCAGATTTTTCAAACCTATGAAGCATAGCAGCAAGTTTTGGTTACACCTCTACTGGCACAAGGAATGAATTTTGATCAATAACTAGGTGTTTCAGATCACAGTTCATATTAAAAAATCATATATCTTTGTGTGGTTCAGACTTCCATAGGTAGACTAGACTATCTGTAAGAAAAACAAAAAGCAAAATAAGAGCTAGGAAACTACACTATGTATAACTTTATCTAAACTTAATAAGAACACAATTGTTTATAACCATTAAGAGGAGATCTAAACTTCCAAGTGTTAACATTCTACATGGTTACTTTGGTCTCTACGTGAAACAAAGTGATAACTTATGCAAGTTTGTCGTTAGCCTCATATCAACAAATTTTTATATGCAAAGAACAGCATAGTATCTCACTTCCCCTTTTGAACACTTGAAAACATGAATCATTATGCAGCACATCAAAATAAACAAATAAATAAATAATCTTAAGAATCCATCTTTACCATTCACACTCGATGCTTCTTAAATGTATGTGGAATTTGAATTCTGCTTTTTTTAACACCTTATTACTAAGCGTTGCCCACTCACATGCGATAAAAATTACTGGTTAGTTTAAAAGAAACTAACACTTATATATTGAACCCAAGTTACAATAACAACTTCAAGAATTAAGGTGCCAAAGCACTATGCTGATAATTGTGATGATACATATACTGGTGAACCTATTCAGTTGATTTAAAGTGTACACCTATTCAGTTCGATTTATAATACTAGAGCATGGACGCATTCAGTATTGAGTACATTGGTTTCATATGGCTAATGTTCAATCTAGCATATGCACGAAGCAGATAAGGTAATGAACAATGAGAACTCTGATAAAACTAAAGTTTGATTTATAATATTAGAACATGGACGCATTCAGTATTGAGTACACCAATTTCATATGACTAATGTTCAACGAATCATCTGCACAAAGCAGACAGAAAACCTTACATAAAGCAATAGAACAATGAGAACTCAGATAATACTAAAGTTTGATTTATAATACTAGAACATGGACGCATTCAGCATTGAGTACACTGATTTCGTATGACTAAAGTTCAACGAAGCTTTTGAAGTCTGTTGAAACATCGTCTTGATTGTTCTATGAGGAAGATTCAACATTGTAATTAATGAATAAAGGATTACATCCATGAGTGCCAGAGAACAGCGAACAAAGACCTTAACTCGCATAAAACCTCTTTATCATGACTATCGATGATGAAATGATCAATAAAATTTTATACAATAGCAACCAATCTTTATCTTATTAAGTGGGATAGACTATATAGATCAACCTACGTCATTGGACTCAATATCCTACTATATTCTCATCTATATTTAAATGAATTTTATTACATGTTATTATTGCCAACCAAGTTTTCTTTAGTCTTCCTTGATTAATATGCATATTTGTCTCACGTCACCTAGCTAGGGCATTTATTGGTCGTATATCTTAAATGCATCTCTCAGAGTTTTCTCTCGATAAGTGTAAGTCAGACTTTCTCGTTCTTATTTATCATGACCATCCTCATATCCGAATATCCACCTTTAGATCCTCATCTCTGTGACTCTCGTCTTCTGCTCGTGTACTTGCTTCATAACCCAACATTAATATAGTAAGTATAACCACCATTTTATAATATTACCCTTTAAGTTTTAGAGGTATCCTATTGTCACCAAAAAAAACATCTAATGCATTTTCCTATTTTAATCTTGTACCCTATGTAAAAAAATATATATCAACCCTTCCATCCTTTTGTAAAAAGGATTATAAATACTTAAAACTTTCAATTACATGTAATTCATTATCTCTTGTCTTAACAATTGTATTACAATGTCTACTACTAAATTTAAATTTCATACATTGTCTTTATTCTGCTAAAAAAAATCTTTAATTCCAATATCTCCCACGAATATTTAAGCTTCGCATTTACAAATCCACGTGTCACGTAGACTAAAACAATATAATTTGTAAGCAATATGCATCATGACAACAAGTCATAGATGGGTTAAGTGAGTTCATTCATAAATAGTGTAAAAAAGATATGGACTAAAAGCTAATCCTTGATCTAACTCTATGTTTATAGGAAATATTTTGATTAATCTATATGGATTCTTCACTCTTGTCATTAAATTCTCATCCATATACTTAATTGTTTCAAAATTTGCTTACACTAACTCATTTCTTTTTTAGAACTCTCAACATAATTTTCCTCGGAACTCTATCATAAGCTTTTTCTATATTAATAAATATATTTTTCAATCAATTGTGAATATATATATATATAACTTTTATCATCAACCTTTTATGAATGAATCAAAATTGATTTTAAATCACCTTGATCTCCTTCCATAATCATTTTTCTATATTAATATCAGGTTAAACGACTTCACAAGTCATTTAATATCCTACTTTCTTAAACACTTCTACACCTTTATTAGAATTTTCTTTAGTCCAACCGCTTTTTCATTTTTTATCTCATTCAACTTTGAACTCGCTAATAAAATTTTAAATTTTTATATTCCTGTGACCATCTTAAATTTCCTAAACTAAGTTGGTCACCTATACCTTCATTAAAAAGTTAATGAAAATATATCTTTCATCATTTCTTTTTTCCCCATCCTTCACGATTGACATCTTTAATATACCTTATTTGGGTAAAGATCTCTGGTCTTCCTCTCTCTCGCTTTAACTATTCTATAGATGTTTCTTTCCTATTCTTTTGTATCAAGTTGTTGATACAAGCATTCAAAAATTTATTTTTGGCATCACTCACTCCTTTATTGGTTATTCTTTACTTTTTTAAGTTTTCTTCATTCTTGTGAGTATATTATAGTTTGTTTTTTCACCGCTTTCTCCTGTATTCTCATTACACCACGAAAATTCTTTATTAAGTTTGCCCTTTCGACTAATTTAGTACACGTTTAGTCATTGTTATCTTATCATATGTTGTATTCGATTTCTCATGTATTTCTCCTAATACTTGTCCTCTTACCCTTTCCTTAAGATATTTTATTTTCCATCCTTTGATTTCCACCACTTGATCTTAAGAGTTGTGCACATTTCTTTTTACTGATACTATACTTAAAGTGCCTATGTTGGGTATGTTGGATGATTAAGTTTCTTCTAAGGATGACCTTATAATCTTTACAAAATTCTCTCTTCCTGACCAATAAAAAAAATTACAACTTATTATTCTCACTTATGAGCATAACCAAGAGTTCTCTCTTCATGAAAAGTAACCAACTATTATAAGTTTATATGCTATCACGAAATCCAATATAGCTTTTCCTTCTTGACTTCTTGTTCTAAAACCATAGAACGCATGCACCATATTATATTACTCATTTCTTACTCCTACATACTTATTTAAATTTCCTCCTATTAAAATCATCTTATTTGTTGAAATGTTTTTTTGTACTATCTCATCTAGGTCTTCTAGAAACCAATGTTCGGTATCTTCATCTAATCATAACTAAAATACATATATGCTAATTGTATTAATAATTTATTCCGCAACTACTATCTTGAAAGTTATAATCCTATCTCTCTTCCTAACTGCTTCAATTTTCTATAATGAACTATTTATGATAATACATATTACCAACTCCTTTTTCCATTTTACTTATGTCCATGTCCATGTATCAAACTTAAAACAAAGTTCTTTATCATCTGTGTTTTTCCAACTTATTTGTCTCTTGTAATCACAATATTAATGTTTCTCCTAATTATCATATCTACTACGTTCATTACTTTGCTAGCGAATGTTCCTACGTTTCATGTTTCAAATCTAAGACAATCAATATTTTGTCTGTTCCTATCTAACCTAAAGTCAACCTAAAGTGTGAGCATATTTACTATTATATCCAAATTCTCATATAGATGTAGCGTTCCTTGTCAAGACATTATAAACGAACCTCATAACGTATTCCCAAGAAGGGCCTACCATTAGCGTAATAATTTGATGAATCCATACATAACATTTGTCGATATTTTACTATTATATGACAACTTAAACCAACCCTCCTCCTTTATCCAAGCTTTAGACAAACAAGGGCAGATTTTATTCGCCATAGGCATAGTTTTGTCATGTTATGCAACTATTTCCTACACATGACATGTGACCACCTCTCAACACCACAAAAGGAGGCAACAAAAGAGTTTACACCATAGTGAATAAAGAGCTAAAACATCCAGACCATGATTTAAAATTTCGAGCAATGCCAAAATTCCAATATAAGACTGGAATGATATGGTGTCAATATTGTGTTATGGTGATATGATTTCAATATTTTTCTAAATTTTAAATATTAGTGGATATTAATTAAAATTTTATTTTTATTGATATTTGATTGTTATAAATGCTCATTATTAAATTTATTTTAGGTGTTTATTACTGAGTTCAAATTTATATATTTTCTCTATTAAATTTTACAATAGATGTAGCAAAATATAAATTCAAAATTTATATTTATATTATTACTGATAAATTACAGTTTATAAATACATATATTTTATATAATATATATTAAAATTAGAATTTATACATTTAAAATCATATATTTAAAATATGAAATATTTTTTAAATTTTTTAAATTAGTTTTAAAAAATTATAATTAATTTAAGATTAGATTGATTAGTATTTGGATAAATTATAAATACAGGTTTAAAAATTTTTAATTAAATATTTTTTATATTTTTAGTTTAACATGTTTACATTTTTATTTAATATAAAAGATAATAGCAAAAATATAAATCTAAGTATTATAATTATATTAATTAAATATTAATCTATATAATATATTATATAGTTACAGTAAATATATTTTTTTAATATAATATATATATAGAGAGAGTAAATATTACAATTTATATATTTATATATATGATTTATATTACAGTTTTATAACTAAATTTATTTAAAAAATTTAAATATATATCTTTTTAACAGATAAAAATTTTAAAACTATTTACAAAATTCTAATATTATTTATTTTTAGAATTTTAAAAAAAATAAATATGTTTTGAAATTTAAATAATTTTTTATAAAATAATGTTTAAAAAAAATTAAAGCTTGATTAATTCAATAAGAAAATAAATTTTAAAATTTTCAATTTAAATTTATTTTTATAATATTATGTTTTAAAACCGAAGATGTTGATCCCAGCCTAGATGAAAAAGGGTTAAAGAGTATCATTAGGTTATCAGATAATATCAAATTCAAGTAAATGTTCAATGAATGAATCTATCAATCTATTGTGCTAATACTAAGTTGTTCAATATGTAACATATCGACAAAGACCATTACATCTCTATGAGAACTTCAATGTAGAGTTAAATATACAAAAATTCGCACACTATAGGTTAAATACAACAATAACAACAACAACCAAGTCTTTTCTCACTAGGTAGGGTCGGCTGTATGAATCCTTATACACCATTGAGCTCTATCTCCTATTATATCATCTATATTTAAATAAATTTTATCTTGTTTTATTGTTGCTAACCAAGTTTTTTTTTGTCTTCCTCTTCCTCGTCTGATATGCATATTTTTTTCACATCGCCTAACTGGAGCATTTATTGATCGTCTAAGTACATGTCCATACCATCTTAAACGTGTCTCTCGGAGTTTTTCCTCAATAGATGCAACTCCGACTTTCTCTCTAATACTCTCATTTTTTATTTTGTCCATTTTCATTTGTCCACACATCCACCTTAACATCCTCATCTCTACAACTCTCATCTTCTGCTCATGTGCTTGAGTCATAGCCTAACATTCAGCTCCATATAACATAGTAGGTCTAACTGCGATTTTATAGAACTTACTTTTAAATTTAAGAGATACTTTACAGTCACATAAAACACTTGATGTTCCCCTCCATTTTACCCATCCTGCTTGTATTCTATGTAGCCTCTCTCAATTCCTCCATCATTTTGTAAAAATGATCCTAAATATTTAAATCTCTCGGTTCCGGATAACTCGTCCTCTCCTATCTTAACAATTGTTTCATTACTTCTAATATTACTAAACTTAAATTCCATATATTCTGTTTTTAATCTACTAAGCTTAAAAAATTTCTCTTCTAGTGTTTCCCTCCAAGATTCTAGTCCTTCACGTGTCTCATCTGCAAACAACATGCACCACGGTACTGTGTCTTGAATGTGCGCAGTGAGTTCGTCCATAATTAGTATAAAAAGATAGAGACTTAGAGCTGATCCTTGATGTAACCATATCTTTATTAGAAATGCTTCAGTTACTCCACCTAAAGTCTTTACTCTGGTCGTTACATCCTCATACACATCCTTAATTAGTTCAATATATATTACGCTAACACCTCTCTTTTCTAAAATTCTTCATATAATTTCTCTTGTGACTCTATAGGTTAAATAAGAATAAATATTATAGATAAACTAATTGTCTAAGATTCGGAATATGGAACATAGAAATGCTCATTAGTAAAACAATGGAGGTAATAGATACAAAGATTAGGAGACAAATTAATATTTGCAAAAGACAAATAGATAGGAGAAAAGGCAAAGATTAAAAAAATCGAGTTTTAAATTATGGTACACAAGAATGAATAAAATAAGAATTGGAATAAGTATTGTTGTAGATAATTCGCTAAAGGATGTAGTAAGAGTAATTAGAAATTAGAAAAGGGGAAAGGATTATACCTCTCAAGATAGTGGTCGTAAAAAAAAAAACTATTATAAGTAGCATATATACACCTCAAATGAAATTATATGAAGACATCAAATCTAAGTTTTGGGAAGACGTAAATGAAGTATTACAAAAAATTTTGTCAAGCTAAATAATTTTAATAGGAGAAGATCTAAATACAGATATAGGAGTGAAAAATAAGAAATATAATAGGATGCATGGAGTTATGGGTATGGAACAAGATATAAAGAAAAAGCTATATTAGATTTTGTGAGAGCATACGAACTTATACTAGCTAATACATTTTTTAATAAAAGAGAACACTTTGTCATATTCAAAAGTGGTTATAATAAGTCGCAAATTAACTTTCTTATGGAAAAAGAATAGAAAGATTTGTAAAGATTGAAAGATCATCCCTAGAAAAAATTTAATTATCAGCATAAATTTGTAATGTTGAAAATGCGCCTCAAGAATAGTATCAATAGAAGAAAAACGTGTACAACTCCTAGAATTAAATAGTGGAAATTAAAAAATGAAAAGCAAAATAAATTTAAAGAGAAGGCAGGAGTATAACTACGAGAAATGCATGGCAACTCAAATACTACATAAGATTAAATGACATTAAAATTGAAAATGATAGCCACGAGTATACTTTATGAGTCAAAAGGACATGTACCACCAAGTAAAGAATCTTGATGGTGGAATGAGAAAATATAGGAGAAAGTGAAGAAAACAAACAGCTTATAAAGTATGATACACTTGTAAAAACAAGAAAAACTTTAAAAAAGATACACCAAGAAAGCATTGAGTGATGCCAAGCTTTTGAATGATTAAAAGGGTATTATAGAATAGCTAAAGTCAGAGAGAGGAAGACAAGAGATTTATCAAAATAAGATGCATTAAAGATAAATACAATATGGTACCGAAGGATGAGGAAATAAAAGAGTAATAGAAGAGGTATTCTTTTTTAAGAAGGTTTAGGTAACCAACTGATAGTTCAAGTAAGTCAGAGGAATTAAAAAATTAAAATTTTTATCGTAGAATTCAAATTTCACAAATAGAACAAACTTTAAATGAAATGTAAAATGGAAAGTAATTGAACCATAAAATGTCTAATAAAGTGTATGCATTTTAGTTCTCTTATATAAAAATAAATAAAACATATATAATTGTGCAAATTAAGAATCATACTATGAAACTTTGATAAAAGTAATAGCAAAATTTTAAGGAGACCACCATAACTAAAAATCAATTTGAATTCATACCCAGAAGGTCAATGATAGAAGCTATACATCTGAGGTAACTAATTGAAACATATCGGGAACAGAAACAAAACTTACACATGGTATTCATCAATCTAGAAAAAGTTCATGATAGAGTCCCCAAGCGAAATTATATAAAAATTTGAGAAAATAAAGGTGTTAGCGTAGCATATATTGAAACAATTAAAGATATATATGAGAATATAATAATAAGAGTGAAGACTTCAAACATATTAACCGAAGTGTTTCCCATAAGATAAGATTATATTAAAGGTCAACTCCAAGTCTCTATCTTTTTGCATTAATCATGGATGAACTCATTGGACATATCCAAAACAAGATATGATAGTATATGCTATTTATAAATGATATTGTTTTAGTAGATGAAATCATAAAGAAGTAATACTAAACTCGAATCTTAATGAAAAACACAGGAAGTGAACAATTTTAGGCTTAGTAGAGTAAAAAATAAAATATTTAAAATTTAAGTTTAGCAATATTAGATATAATGAGTTGTCGATAACCGAGGGATTTAAATATTTAGAATTATTTTTGCAAAAGCATGAAGGAATTGAAAGATGTCTTACATATAATACAAATATGATAATTAAAATGCAATACAAAAAGGTGTTCTCTGTGATCGTAAACTACTTTTAAAATTTTAATAGAAGTTCTATAAAATATCGATTAGACCTGAGATATTATATGGAACTCAATGTTGGTTACGACTCGAGCACATGCATAGAAGATCAGAATCGCAGATGAGGATGTTAAAATGAATGTACGAAAATATGAGGATGGGCAGGATAAGAAATGAGAACATTAAAGAGTCTATTGAGGGAAAATTCTGCAAGACGCATTTAAGATGGTACGGACATATTTAAACGACCAATAAATGTTTTAGTTAGGCGATGTGAAATTATGACATATATGGACATTAAACGAGGAAGAAAAGACCAAAGAAGACTTGATTAGCAACGATAAAATAGATAAAATTTATTTAAATATAAATGATATAATAAGTGAGGATCCATATAGCCAACCCTACTTAATGAAATAAGACTTGATTATTGTTATACTTTTTACTTTAATTTATTTATATTTTTTTATAAATAATAATAATTTAAATTTATATATTATAATTATATTAGTTAATTAACTGTTTTTTAAATTAATTATTAATTTATCATATATATGTTTATATAGTTATAATTAAGTGTGTCTATATATATATAAAATAAATATGTTAAATATTGAGATAAAAAAGTTTATAATTAGATATATAACACTGATATAATAGTATATATCACTGCTATATGCATTATATATATTGATTTTAATATAATAGTTTCAATTAAAATTGTTATATGAAATTCTTAAAATCACAAATTGGGATTTCTTCTATGCCACCCATCCATCTCCCGCGATAGGTTGTAGTTTTCTTCCCAATTCTCCCGAGCACGCTACCCCTGTTGCAGTGGCCCGCCTCTTGATTTTTTTGATTGCATGCTTTCAGGTAAGTTTAATCGACAACCTTTTCTCCGTCAATTCAATTCCTGTTATTGCGCTAGGAAGGACAAGAATGCATATTCTCACATGTTGTCAGCATATGACAAGAAAGTCAAATGGCACATACAATAGAAAATTCCCACGCAACCAAATTATACCAAGTAACCAAATCACAGAAAAAGAACGAGGATGACGAGAAGAGGTAAGGAAACTAATTCAACCATACCCATGCAAGAGGAATGAAGTTTTTTTTAGACTTGAACTCGTCTGAGAAAACAAAAGGTAAGGGGTAGAAAGATCTAGGAAGCACATTCAATGCTTATAAGATGAAATTACAATTCCATCTCCGGCACAGACTTGTCACATGTGCAGCATGTGGATGAACAGAGTCCTCCCTATTAGTGATCGAGGGAGAGGTTAATTTCTTTCTATTTTGTTATGGAAGGTAAACATAATATTCTAAACTATGTGGCAAAAAGAAAAGGTAAATAACCTGTGGCATGAAATTTTCTCTAAAATATAACAAGAGTTCTTAAGTTGAAAACAGATGTAAACATAACAAACATCCAGCATTATAACAAAACTAACCCTTTGAAACAAGGTCATGCCAAGAGTACCGCAGATTTGTCATATCAACAATTGCTCTAGTAGGCTCAACTAGTGGCTTAATCTACAAAATTAGAAAAAAAAACTGCCAAAATATCAGAGAAATCAGAAGGGAAGATAAGCAAAGGAACAGGAAGGATGCAAAACAGCAAACTATCACTTGCTAGAAACAACAAAGATTAACAAATGTAAATCTGCTTGCCTGGAGATAATAAGCAAATACAAACTTGCAGGTAAGGATGACCAGCCAGAAAAAAACATATCTGTTACACAAGCAAAATAATTGAAGAGAAAGGGAGGAAAAACAATATACACAGAACACAAAAGTCATGTAGAATATGCAAAGAAATCAATCTAACTAAGAGGAAAAGTTCATGATGGTATCACAATATTCCTTGTGCCCAGGATGATGCTTTTAAATAAAATTCCATAAACTCATCATTGGCTCTACATATCAACAGTCAGTTTCCTTGTTTGTTACTGCCAATTCCAAATCCGATTCTAAAATATAAACTGTATGTACTGAAATAAAATCGACAGCAATAAACAATACTATGCTACCACAAAATTACCGGGCAAAATCAATTGGCTTCTCAAACAGCTTACGCCCAACAAAATACCTTTCCTGAAATTAATAATTCAAATAATAATGTAAGAATACTTATCCTTAGGGTTAAAAAGTAAATCATTATTCAATAAGTAAATAAAATTACTTGGTAAATCCATTTGAAGAACTGGAAGAAAGGCCATCTGTCTGACAAATTTGATAGAGAATGACATGCTGGAATCTTGACTAGAGTTGCAAACATTAAACGAACAGCAGCATAAACACCCAAAACAAGAATGTATAAGCGGAAGTAGGTTGAATCTGAGTTTGCTTTATTTCTTTCATCTAAAACTTTCCTGGATTTAGACAAAAAAAAAGTATGAGAAATCTCTAATTCTTGGCTTTAATAAAGAATGACGTGTATTTTCATTCAACTCACACATAAAGATATGTCAGAAATGCAGAACTGCAGCCAAACAAGACAAATCTTATAAACAATCTTGAGATAGCAAAGCGTCTAGATGTACGATATGCCCCAAACATGAGTAGAACATCCAAACAGCCTGAAAGATAAGTGATGGACAGACAAAGAGAATGTAAGAATCAAAACTAATAAAAAAATAACCTCAAAAATATATACTGCGACTTGATTGAGTCATAAAATTGAACTTCTGAGAAATTGTGAAGACTGCAAAAATCACACAAATCACGTACTCTCAATAAAGAGCAAGATGAAATATGCTGGTCCAACACTAAGTACTACTTTAAAGGAATTCAAATTGATGTGCCCATCATGGAAAGCTATAATTGCCAACACCTGCATAAATTCATAGCATATTTCGGATAATATCTATCATACAGCAGGAAAACAACAAACTCGAAGAAACCAATGAAAGAAATATTTTAAACCTGGAACATTAAGAAAAGGAAAATCCATAGTCGATGAAAACTGCGATACAAGTGCAGAAATGTCCGGTGCTCAACAAAGCCAGTTTTTCCTGTCTGCAAAAGCAAGGGTCACAAATAGTAGGCATATCATAACAGGCTTGCAAAAGTATAAAGGATCCTTTAACACTGCAAAGTGCACAAAATAGAAAAACATCACAGATGAAATCATTTCAAAACTTGTATCTTAATGATATTTCATAAAAGAAATAAGACTAACCAACACCTCAAGCCATAGAGCAGCAAAGATGACAAAACTTTTGCGGCATATGAGAAGATACTGGAGTCCAGATGTCGAATTATTAAATAACAAGAACGCTATGAAGAAAAGGGTTTTAAAAAAGAATCTATAATACTGATAAAAGCTTGGAGGAAGAACAAATAGGTATTGAGATAATGAAAGAACAAAATTTATAGATAAAGATCAACTGCACATTAACGAACTACCGCGTAAAATTATAAACTTATATCAAGCAAGTTGACAATACCATCAAACCTGCAATTTGTTGAAAAATAAGCTTAATTGAATTGAGACATTTAGAGCTTACCCTCTTATGGTTGTTTGGCTTTAGTAGAAATGGTGACTCCTTTCTTAGCGGCCAGTTCAACTCATTATAGCAAGAAGGTGACCTACATGTAAGTAGGATTAAGTACTAACAAGGCAGCAAAATACAGATCTAATAGAACCAAAGCGACTAAAAGTACCAAAAAAATTCATTGAAATCGTCATAATTCCTCCAAGCAGAGTGAGCAGCTTTTCCATTATTGTTTCTGTCAGCTTCCTGAAAATTGGCAGAGAAATTAGTAAACAAGGGAATTTAGACTACCATAAATTTTTTTTGTAATGATGACACAATCTGAAGGATCTGAAGCATATTAAAGAGATAAAGCAACCTAACATGCCACCACTTCACACAGCACACTGTAAGTATCCCGATAATTTTGATGTGGTCAACAGAGTAAAGTTAGATATTATTTGTATTTGATCCTTGTGTCTAAGTGTGCAAGAGCTTAGGAACACAAGAAGTCGAGCGGAAGACGCAGCTAACGAGAAGAATGACACAGGAATCGAGTCGACGGACTCGGTGCATCCGAGGGATGAGAAGCTATGGAAGAGTACAGTGATGGACGGGAAAGACACGCGCGGCGTATCCGAGAGATGAGAAGCCGAGGAGGAAGCTTGCTCGAAGAAGGTTAAAGTTGGGTTCGGATGAGCTCAACTCCGGATAACCGAATGGCATGTTGAAGGCGCCTTCAAGCCTGTTGAAGGCGCCTTCAATACCCGTTAGCCAAGATAAAATTTTATCTTCGGTGGATAAAACTTAATCTATTGAAGGCGCCTTGGACCTACTTGAAGGCGCCTCCAAACCACGGATAGATTTTTCCAGAGACTATAAAAAGACCCCTGGAGTTAGGAAACTAACAACTTTTGTATTAACTTTCCTAGTCATCTCTAAGCTGCCAATGTGTGTAAAAGACTTCTCTGCCTTCAACGAAGGAATTTTTTAGTGAGCTTTTCAACGCCTTGGATTAACAACCACCTAGGTTGTAACCAAATAAAACTCTGGCCTTTTACCTATTCTTTTAAGTTATTTTCATTAATGCTAATTGTCTATGTGTGCTTAATCTAATTGTGCATCCTTGTGATAGGTCCCGAGTATAGGATCAAGTCACAGGTCGAGATCCGGATCCGTACTTGGTCATGCAACACGAAAGGAGGAAAGGGAGAAGGAAAGACTCGTCCTAGACAGAGCCCCAATTAATCAATTTTTCTTCCCCTCTTCATTGATAATAACACTCCTTTTATAAGGAGCTAATTACATGGACTATTCAAGGAGAAAAAAGAAAAGACAATCCCTAAAGAAAACAAGGAATCAAATAAATAAATGCCCTTTATTTATTTCTACTTATAACAGTAGCAAATTTGACCAGTAGCAGAATTTGGATAGTAACCAAATAGGCAGTACCAGATTTATTCAGTAGCTAATTAGGTAGTAGTAGATTTATTCCAAATTGTCAAATTAGGTAATCGCAGATTTATTCCAAGCTAGTAATTTGCTTCCAATTATAGTGGCGTCCAACAAAGGCGTCCACATCACCTTGCTATGCAAAAGCAAGAGATTTATTCTAAATCTGATTTCCGGCTATTCAACCCGTCTAGTCGGCCACCCTGGACCAACACACACTTATAATAAAAAGAACACAACATGTAAAGAGATCTTCCCCGTAATTTTTTGGATAAGCTTTCTTAAACATGACAGTAAAAGAATAGCAAAAGAATTTGAATCCCTTTCTTGTCACAATAAACTCCTAGGAGATGAAATAAGAGAAAAAATCCAAAAAATGACGATCATCAATCTACTATCTCATTTTCAAATTTTAGACATAATTGGGAGTTATGGTTTGTCAACAGGTCCAATTTCATGCCTCTCCTCTTTGCTGCAATACTCAAGTTCATAGTTTAAAATCTCAGCCATATCGGAGTTTCAGTCTTATGACCAAAACAATACGATTTTGGTACCATATCGTACCATGCCAATATAGTTTCGATATTTTTTAAATTAAAATATATTAACTAAAAAATAAATTTAACATAAATATTTAAAAATAAAAATATATATAAAAAAATATTTTAAAAAAATAGAGAGATAAATAAATAAATATTATATATTTTTAGAATTAAAATAAATAAAATATATAGTTAATTAGATAATTTTATTTGGATATAATTAAGTCTCTTTAGATTATCTCTATCATAGTTAAGAGTTGATTAAGATAATCAACTTATATTTTACTTAAAACCATCGGCCCACTCACGCAACCCCTTCGCGGCAGCAAAAGTTGTGTGATTCCTCTATGGTATTTTTAAATATAAAAGATAATAATTTTAAAATAATTAAAATTTTAAAAAATGAAGATAAATAAATAAATTATTATATATTTTCAGAATTAAAATAAATAAAATATATAATTAATTAGATAATTTTATTAGAATTTAAGTAAGCCTCTTTGGATTTTTTTTAGTTGACATTAGGTATCCAACTTACGTCGGCTAATCTTGGATGATCAGCCGGCTCACGGAAGTTTTCTATCAATCACTATGATAAATTGGGACGTGCTCGCAGCGGGCAGTCCATCAACCAATCATTCTTAGGTCAACTGTCTATTAAGGGAAATTCATCTATTAATTCGCTGAAGTTGAGACTCAATCCTTAGATGTCTCTTTGGATTATCCCTATTATACCTAGAAGTTGATTGAGATAATAAACCTAAGTTATCAATTTTAATTAAAACTCAGGCAACCCCTCCGATGTGGCAAAGGGGGTCATGCGACCACTTTGGTGCGGTGGAGGGGGTTGTGCGACCACTCCAACGCGGCGGAGGTGGTCGTGCAACCACTGCTGCATGGCCACTGGGTTGCGCAACCCCTCCGACTAGGTCACTTGGATCGCGCATGCCCCTCCAACGCGGTCGCTAGGATCGCACGACCCCTCTAGTCGCACTCCCCTCCGGCGCAACCGCGACACAGCCGAGGTATCACACGAGCTTTCTACGACGACCGTGGGGGTCGAGCGATGCCTCCTCGGCCGTTGTTGGTGCCAGGTCGTGCTAGTGGACAGGCAAAACGAAATGTTTCCCTCGTTTCGACTGGCTCGACATGAGATTTTAATTCATGCTCAAGTTATAAACCTCATTGGTAAAGTTTTTATATTCCAGATCAAAACAAATAAAATATCATGTATACTTTCAATAGGATGCAATGGAAATATAATTATCTCATATTAAAATATTCTTTACGCCTAATAATGGTTCCTCTTTGCAACACAATCTGGATCTTGCAACAAAATTAACATATATCTTTGCTGAATAGCTTAGACTTTGAATTGATCTACTGAGTGATAGTTTGTTCTGAACAAAGCAGGTAGTAGTAAAGCTGTAAACCACAAACTACAGCTACAAACTACACAAACATATTTAATCTCAAAGTACAATTAAGAACTAACACGAATAAAGTTCTCAAAACTTATATGAGTACAGGGATTGAATTTTCCCTCCTTTCTCTCAAAAGAAAGTCCCAAAGCTATTGTACCAGAAAGATATTCCATCAATCAAATTCCAAGCATATCTTCAAGCATGTGAAACCCATTCAATTTAAAACTCCTATAGAGCTAATGCCCCATCAATAGGATAGTCAAAATTAGTAAATAGTGCCTAGTGATAAGGTAAACATTGTAGCTTAAACTTTAAAGTTACTTCCATGTGAACCCACCGCTTTCAGAATATTATATATGGGGCATATGACTTGTTCCAAGTATGATACAGAGCCATCTGAGCAAATACAGCTTTTTGCAGATGAAGCTTCATGTGAATCAAGGATCGCATCCAACTCCTTTGCCATCTGCAGACAGAGTAATTCACATATCAATGATTTCAACTTGACCCTAACTAAATTTGGAGGGGTATCTGGGCATGTATGTAACTACTTGCGCTCCATAAATAAATTCAAAAGTAAACACAAAAGGAAGTTATACCAAGCATAGGCATATGTCAGATAGTATACCAACAACCGTAAATAGCAAAAGAACATCAAAAAGTTGGAGAAACATTCCAAGAAAACATCATGAAGAAGAATCAAACAAACTTACTATGATCATCCTAAAAGGAACAGCAACAACAGTGTATCTCAATGAAGTAGTACCAAAAAAAAAAACAAGAATGATACTTACATTATGAAAAATGTAGCAAATGCATTCAGGAAGAAAACGGACATTAGCAGCTTCACCCCATATTAGATAATATAAAGAAATCAAAATGATTTTCCGGTTCTTATTCAATGCTTCTAAGCTGCAAAATAGAGTTAGTCTTCATCAACATTCTAACAATAAAATTATCTTCGAGAAACTACATTTTGGGCATACCTGTTCCAAGCTACCCGAAAACGCAAGTATCTACACCACTGAATGTAGTTGTCCAAAACTTTGCGAAATACTTCAGATATAGCCTTCTCATCAACTTTCTGCATTTCAAAATAGTAACATGAAACGCACAAATGACCAAATTTATGCACGCAACTTTGAAATATCAATCTAGTTAGTACGGGCACCAAATATAAGAATAAAGTCATCTCTGTAATAAATTTAATCAGAAACATTATGACCATTCCGAGCATAAGCAACCAACCAACATCTGTACCAGATTACAAGAAGAGTAAAGTGAACAATAAATCATAAATTTCTTAATCTAGGAACTTATATTGGTGCACAATAAGCATCATCCTGCTATGTTTCCTTTGCAGACCCGTATCGCTCAATACCAGCAATTTTTAATGTTCCAACACAAGACCGACAACAAAACCTCATTGACACACTCATGCCGATCATACTGCAACTCAATTCCTTCTATTGATCACACAAGGGCGATCTCAAAGGAGAGGGGCTATAAAAAGAGGAGATGACCAGGGATCTTATCAGCAAACGACTACCAACAGCAATAGCAGCAAATAGCTGCCAATAGTGGCGGCAGCAAGTGTCAAACTATTGGATTTCAGCCACACACAGATAATGATTACTAGTTTACGACCTGAGGTGGGAGCTATGGTCGCAGAAGGGAGCATTGATCAAAGAAAGCCATTGTCAACCAAATCACAATTGAAGTCGCAAAGGGAGAAGCAAAATTAAGAGATGAGAGAGGTGTGCAAGGGTCAGGCCATTAAATTAAAATTAAAATTAAAATTAAAATTTAGGCATATATTAATTTACATGTGTTATAATTAATAATATATGCACCTGCTATAATTAATATACAATTGATATAATTAATAATAATATAACAGTTACATAATTGTTATATATATGTGTTATATATATTTTTAATTAATTTGATATGATTAATTAATGAAGGGGAGCTTGGCGCAATGTTAAAGTTGTTGCTTTGTGACCAAAAGATCACGGGTTCGAATCCTATAAACAGCCTCTTGCAAAAAGCAGGGTAAGGCTGCGTACAATGGATCCTTCCCCGGGACCCCGCATAACGGGAGCTTCGTGCACAGGCTACCCTTTTTTTTTTTTTGATATGATTAATCCATATATTAATAACGTACTTTTATTATTATTATTATCGTTATTATTACATGATAAGGCCATGGCTATAACCCCAATAATAAATGAATATCTATAGCAATTAAATATTAATAAAAAAAATTATATAATACATATTTATATTTTAAAAGAAACAATACCAAAATCATATCAACATAACACGCCCACCTCATGATATGGTACTGATCATCCCAATCAACTACTAAAACTCCAACATGGTTCAAAATTTTAAAGCTTCTCAATGCACCATACTTTCAATCTAAAAGAATTGTGCTCAAGCTTGTTTATCGGAGCTAATTAAGCACGGGTGATCCTTTTAGTAAGCACAATCTGTAAGGCAGAGACAAGTTGTTTAGTTTTGTAAACTTAAGTTAATAAATGAAATTTAGCAAGCATGTTATGAATGGCTGTATAAATTGAAATTAAGATTTTAAGAGCTTCTTTATAAAGCTTTAAGAATTTGATTGCTGGCATGTATCATTATGACTACTACTTGTAAAAATCTTCATAAAAATTATTTAAATGGTTCCTTAAGCTTAATAGGTACAAACAATATGTAGGAAATTAATATTAAAAAAAGAGAATTCAGAAGTAAATTCTATCTATTAGAATTTAAACCAAACTCGCATAATTAAAATTTATATTTGGAATAATCAAATTAAGTTGTAAATGAATCTTCAAAACATACTAAATTGTATTAAATACTTAAAATGGGACTTTAGAAGATTTCATACAAGAATTTTAGCATGGCTGTTGATGAACAATGTTTACAAGATTTATTTTGAGCATTGATGACCAACTTAATTATAGTCATGTTCTTCTTTAACTATTACCCAAAGAAAATGTCCAAGCTTATCACCTAAAACCTCAGATGACCATAAAGAGATTTTATGAATCCAAATACCAAGCCTATCCATGAAGGCAGATTCATTATTGGCCCTATCAATATGACATGCAATATGAAAAGAAACCTTCCATAGGTGCTCATGCTGAAGCAACTTAATGGATGACACCATAAGGTCCTGAATCTTGAGAAGAAGAATAAGAAAAGAATAATGCAACTTGAAGGGAAATATTACAATGTGGCAGCACAATCGTCTTCATATCTCTGAATTAAAGTTTCCTCTAGAAATGAACATGAATCTATTTATATAGCTTGCATAATGCCTAAACACAATGACCTGTAGAGTTCTATAATGAATGTTAGCTTCAGATTTAACAGATCTTGATGCCATTAGTACCTTCCTAGTCTCTAAGGTTACATGATACCTAAGAAAGCTTGGCCAATGAGCTAGAGTCCTAGAGTAGTATTACATCTCATGTAGACAGATGATTCCATAATTCTCTGTAATTTTGATGTGATTCTGTCTTTCTCCTCACTGACTACTTAGGAAGCCTAAGTTTGATCCCTAGTTCTCTAACTTCTCTTTCTTTCATATTCACACTGCTTGTTATCTAAGTCTAACAAAGCTTTCACAACAAAAGTTTCCATATCCTGCATCAGATACATGTTAGCAGTTAAAATATGCAATTGAGAAATAAGACAAAAGAATGAAATATGAAACTAATCATATCAACCGAACTAGAAAAGTTTCATAATAAAAGTATAAAATATCCTGCATCCTATAGAGTAAGCAATACCCAATTCAAGGGGAAAAATATTGGAAGATATTGTAAGGTAACAGAGTTACTCACTGGTTCCATTTCAGAAGGTAAGCCTAGCCTTGCCTGAGCATTTGCTAAAGCAAGAATAATATTTTCTCGCTGATTACGGATGTTATCTTTCTGCACAAAGTAGAGGAGTATGTTTAACAAAGCCACAAAATTACTGAGAAATGAAAGGAATTCAGCATAAATATTGAAGTGGAAGGTATAATGGCAAATTTTCCCACAGATTAATTCATAGACAATATACACTCCTTCATTATTTATGTCCTGCACATAATTTTCCCATAAGATGTTCACCGGCACAATGTAACTGCACAAAAAGCATAACATCACAGACTTATTTGGGACTGGATTGGATAGATCTCTAAAATCTGTAAAGGCAGTTCTAATGCCCCCAGGGCATAGTGGTGGCACATGCCATCTCCGGCATAATGGCAAGGGGTCAATTCTCACGAACTGATAAACCTGGGGTTTATCCCACCATGCGCCTAACTAACGCTTGTGTACCTGCATTTACCTCCCTCCATATATGTGGGACCGGCACTAGGGGGTCATTAAGGTAGCGGATCTACCTTTTTTGTAAAGGCAGTTCTAATGTGCAGTTAAACTTCTTCTCGTTGTTTCTATTAAAGATTTCTGCTCACAAGTCAATCAATGTGAGGTGAATCTTTGGCATCCCAACAAAAATGGAGATCTTGACCAGGTTTATGAGGGGCCTATATCGCCAATGTTGTCTGCTTGAGAAGAATTTAGATCTCTTTTCCCCACTTTTTGTTTCTTCCAAAAGTGGCAGAAGAAGAGAGAAATAGAGGGAAAGTGTGAACAAGATCAGTTTGTATGACTTTGGTGTCATTTTCACTTATTTCCTCTTGGTTCCCTCCCCTTTCAAGTAAACAAAATAAAGGAAATCCCTCCACCTCTCTTCTTTCCCCTCTTCCCTACCCCAATGCTCTTATTTTCATTCCCCTCTTTCTCCCCTCAAGTAGACAAAATCAGTATAGCTAGAACTTAAACTAGAACTTGGGCCAGGAAGTATGATTCAGCACTGGGAACAAAGAACTTCCATAAAGATCGAATACAGGAATAGCATGGAACCCATAACATCAGAACATAGAATGTTATGTTACTAAAATCCAACAAAAATACCGTTTTGAAATTAATATCAGGCATTTATAATCAGTCAATGACCTGTTAGTGAATTGGAATTCACGTGTTCAGGTAGAAGTGGATCTGGATCAAGTCTTGGGGAGATCCACTTCTCCTTGACCTGTGATGATGGGGCACCTTACTGGATTAACTCTTCAAGGATTTCTTCAGGGAAATGGGCTGAAACAAGTGCCCCCATTTCGCACTTCATCACCTACAATAGGAAGGATCACACGGCGTCTGGGGGAAGGGAAAGAAGTTGTTTCAAGGACCACATCTTCGAAGGGGAAGAATGTTTCCCTGCATCCTATGGGCTCTTTACTTGCTCAACAGTCCAGGAGTGCATGACTGCTCCCAAGTCCTGTTAGCAGTTGGAGATGATACTTCAGCATGCCATCAACCAGAAAGCCTGGAGAGAAGGTAGTGAGGAACTGTGCAGCTCCAATTGGAGTCTGTGCACTGAAATGCCATCCATTAGTCTCTGATTGTCAACAATCATGGAACCAACTACCTATAATCAGGTGATTCTTGTTCCTGATTTCAGCTGGGGGCTATGAAGTTCTCATGAGGATGCAAGCACTTCAACAATTCTTGAGATGCTTGAAATGGGGTTGAACAGATCGAGCAAGTTCGAAGTAACATGAAACATATTAGTTTCAAAGCACCATGAAGAGCAACAAAAGTCCCCAGGCCACCTAATTGACACTCACCAATAAAATCTCCTTGTGCTTCAGGACGCCATAGTAGCAATAAAGAATGTGTTAAACTATTCGGATGAGTGGAACTGCAGCAGTTAAGAAATTGCAATCTTCCAAATAGGAACTTGCCAATCCACGAGTATACCATGAAGTTACAAAAGTTGCACCTGTAAACCAACCTCCTAAAGCAAAATAAGCACAAGGAAAGGACAATAGGCCGGGCCAACCCACAATCATCCATAATATCAAATAGATCATTTTCTTCTTTGGTAAATTTACCAAGGGCTATAATCATAGCAATGAAGGGGAGTCTTGACGCAACAATAAAGTTATTGTCATGTGACCAAAAGGTCACGGGTTCGAATCCTAGAAATAATCTCTTGCAAAAAGCAGGGTAAAGCTGCATACAATGGATCCTTCCTCGGGACCCCGCACGTGCACCATACTACCCTTTTTTATAATCATAGCAATCCTCCTATTTAACTACGTCAACCATTTCCGAACAACTCATAGCATTTCCAAGGCATAGAATAGTTCGATTATATGTAGACTTTTTCAAGTTCCATGCCCAATAATATTGAAAGCATATTCATACTTTACATTATATTAATATCATTAAACATAACTAAAATTATTGAGATAGTAAATATCTGAACAATGCAACATAAGTAGTGTTGAACTTTTTACTATCTAGTAGCCTTCTAAGAATGCGTGACAAAACTTAAAAAGGATTCAATCTATAACTGAAGAACGGTTCTCATATAATCAAGTTTTGGTCTACAAGGACATCAAACCTAAAATGTCCATGTGTGTTCCATTAAGTCAAATTGTGAGAATCGAGATCCTATCTATCTAGGAACAGTGAGAAACATTTGGTGATTTCACTTGAATTCAGATCCTACATGAGTTATTGAACATTTAGGTCAATGTGAACCTATAATCAAAAGATCCTAAGATTCAAATTGAAATTATAATCTCTAGCTGGGAATGATCCAAGTTTTCGTTCCAAATTCCTAAAGTGGCAGAATAGAGCTTCGAAAATTCCAAAACCACTGACATCTAAAATTACTACTAGTAAAGTCCATAGTAAAACCTTGGTAGATTTAAGCAAGAAAAGTAGGGAGGTCAGATTACTGATGGTAAAAAAGGAAAAGGATAGGTTAAGACATAGTCAATGATTTCATTAAAATTTCAAAACATGCATCATATCAAGGTCTCACGATTCAAAAAAACCAAGTATAATTGCTACTTTTGCACTTGATAGATGTCAAAAATGGAAAACAAATCAAAGTCTTTATCATACAGCCTAGTAACAATTTATTATTGAACAAGTCAAGATGCACACAAAACATCACCAGCATGACTTACCTGCCACCAGATACATTTTCAAGACAAGATGGGTATATCCCTTCGCTTCTTAGCAATGTAACTAATAAAGTATAAAAAAAATGGAAAGAGAGTAAACAACAAACCTGAAAACCAAAAACAAACTCTAGCAAATCAAACATGTCCAGAGTTTTCTTATGGGTAACTTGAATATCAGCAGAAAACCGAGGGAATTCTGAAGGGTAACGAATTGCAGATATTGCGGCTTTAATCTGTATGATTAAAAAGAATAATCTTCTTTAGAAGGCATTATACAAATATGATTTTGCCAAGACAAACACATTGTTTTGCTAATATAAAAGCCAAACGTGAGATTATGCAACCTATATTAACATAAAGATGTGTGAAGTGTGAAAAATCTCAGATTTGAAATGAACTCATAACCCAAGCCATCAATAGTCAATAGCTAAGAGACATTGCATTGCTAATATCATCAGCTTGGCTACTTGTATTAAGAAAGTGATGCATATACTTAAACAACTGGACAACACTCAGCAGAACAGCTGGGTAAGAAAAAAAAGGTAATAATGTGCATATGAATGGTTACCAATCTCAAAAACCTCTCCTGCCATATTGTTTACGTTTATAAATGAAATGTTGACAGCATCAAAACAAGAACAAGAAAGAATGTGAGTGAAAATAAAAAATAGAGAACTATTTATACAAAACTCATTTATCCAGACCCAAACAGTTGGGCCAAGCACAGGTTAGCTTGACGATAATGATGTTCATAACGATCAAGTATTTAAAAAGAAATGGGTAAAAGGAAGATAAAATAGTCTTTTCATAAAAAGAACAAAATAAAGAAGACAGTGGGAATTCAAGATTTCAAAATAGGAACATCAGATTTGTCAAATAATTCCTTCTGAAACAGAATATAATTGGGAAATTACACAAAGGCATTTAAATATGTTAACAAAATAACAGTGCAGATTTTTGTGACCAACCAATCACGATTTACATTGTATCTGAGGACAAAGCTCCCATCACTAATCCTTATGGTGTCAATAACTAAATAATATATAACATATGTCACTCAACAAAATGAGCATGGATCAATCCAATTTCAATCCACCCACCCACACATTAGGGACAAGCAAGGGAGTATGAACAATATAATGTTAAAACACCAAGTGGTGGAGCCATGAGTGTTTTGATGTGTTATCAAATAAGGTTAAATTAGGCCTTGCTTGTGATTTTTATATGTTTGTCTAAGTGTACAGGAACTTAGAAGAACACACGGGTACCCAATGGCTCAGGATCCGATGAAGTATGATGAAAGGGTGGTATGGGACACCAAGGGATCGGAAAGGATGAGGAGCATCAAAGACAGCAAGACCTTGGCAAAAGACACAAGCGATCAAGAAGGATGGCACAGGGAGGGTACTCGGTGCATTCTAAAAACAAAAAACTACGAAAGAATACTCCGACATCCGACGCACAAGAAGTCGGGAGGAAACATGCGCAAGGCGAGCTCGTGAGATGAGAGTTGAGTGACTTATAATCGGATGAGCGTAAACTCAACTCTAGCATAGTCGACTGAGTCAAGAGGTTCAGACGACCCAATCTTCTGGATCAGTCGGAAAATCCTTATTAATATGCAGGTTATCATTGGAGTTGGATCAGTCAACCATAAAACAGAATTGGGTGACCGGAGGCTAGCTTCCAGAGGCTACATGGAAGTTGATCAAGCAATGGGGATCCGAAGTAACCGGGATGGGACGACTGAAGTTCAAGATCGGGAACCGTAAGACACGTGGCAACATATCCAAAAAAAAAAGTCACTAACCAAGTTTTGGTCGACCGATAAGTTAAAAGGTCGACCGAAAGGATGTCAGTGAAGGGATGAGCCAGGGGCATCATGTTGATGAGCTCTATCTACCATACCATCAGTTTCCTTAGACCAAATAGACTTTCCGGTTAACCGGACGTGCAACCTCAAGCAGAGTCTATAAAAGTAAGCGAGGAGCTTTATTCAAGACATAACACATAACCACGGCGAGTGCTTCAACTTGTGTTTTAAGCTTTCTTTCCTTCTCTATATTGTACTCCAAAGTTGTAAGAGACTTCTCCGCCTTCGGCACTTTACTGAAGAGGAGAAGGATAGCAAACAGTTGTGCATAAGAACTTGGATGTAGCAACCTGAGGTTGTGAACCAAGTAAATAATCATATCACATTTTCCTTTCATATTTATTTATTATATTAATGTGTGTGTTCTTGCTAAGCAGTTAGCAAGAGAAAATGACGTTGTAATTGCAGGTTCGCTATTCACCCCTCCCAAGTAGCAATACGAACCACTTATGCAGCACCAACATATAACAGCAAAGATTGGGTCACCCCTAATGGCTTGAGCTTTGGTAATGCCAAATCAACAATAAAAAGAAAATTTAATCCTCCTTAAGTTCACTCTTAACACAAATTAAATTTCTGTCATTACTCGGTAAATCAACTACCATTTTTTTCCTCTAAGATCATTTTTACAACCCTACCATTCAATCAACTCACCTATTCAATTTCCTATTATTCTCACAGATTAGCTTTCTTGCTTAAAACTCTACACTTACGTTTCGCATTCCTATCATAACTTTGTATATTATGTCCTTTTGTTGGGACAGTTAATAATATAAGTTTATAGGGTCTAATTCCTTAATTTAGGTTGTCAATAGTCAATTAATTATAAACTTGGTATAACAGTGGGAGGTTTACAAAATTATGAATTTGATTTGAGATAAGATGGGCCAAGAAAAAATAAAGAACAGAGAAAAGTTTATTTCCATTACAGTTTAGAAAAGATCGAGAAGAATGAGAATCAGAAAAAGAAAATTCAGGAAAAATTTGCTATTATTAGTTAATAAACATAAAGTAACTCTGACTATATAGGAATTATGTCAATGTGTCAAAAGTATGATACTACAGGAAACCTACAGAAAGAAGAATTAGTAAAGTGGTAGAAAGAAGAATTAGACAACAATAAAAGTTTGTATTTCAATTTGGACGTGTACCCAGATGATATTACTAAGACAAATAAGAGACTTAAGAAAGACTTGCACATTTTTATTGACTTAGAGTAAGCACTAGAGTTCCTGGACAACAACTACAATATTGTAGAAAGTTTATCCAGTAATTATAATAATTGGTATCTTTTACAATAATACTAAATGAAATTATGCAATATATTTTAAGACAAACAACTTCTGGTATTTTCAATATGCTAATTGGCAAGATTTTATAGAACAAACTTAAAACTTAAATAATGAAGATAAGAGATGTATCATCAAAGTCTCGCACTGCAATCCCAAACGATTATCCAAAATAAATTTAAACAATCTTTTTAAATTTGAAAGTAACAAAATTAAAAGCCTAACTACATTATTCTCCCCCACCAAGAAGAGCATAATCCCATCAAGTAGGAAAGCAAGACCAAGTGTAGAGTGGATTCACATAAGTATAGAGTGAACAATCAGGAGTGCATCTATGGAAAACGATTGTAGAGCCACTTGTTAGATCTCAGCTAACAAGTGAGGTGCTAAAAACATCTTTTAATGCTTCCATGGAAAGGTAGCCATCTATGTATCAGCAATCCTCCCAATCATATGGGTCAGTTGCGATGTGGAAAGAACAGATAGAGTTAGAGTGGCAAGAGCACGACTTGTGCACAAATCAACATACAAACCTTGAATGTCCCTCAATAGGAGTAATGTTTAATTTAGGTGGTAAATACAGTCTATTTTTCTTTCAAAGCAGACAGAGGCAAGAAGTTTTTTAGTTTTTAAAAAACCATAATCAGTGAATGTGGTCTAGTGCAAATCTAGAAATTCGAGCAATGGGTCAAGGTGTGTGAACTACTTTTGGATAAACAAGAAGCCTTGAAGTTCAAGTGGGATGGTCCAATGAGACTTGTCATGGTAATAAGTCTGCAATTAGCATAGCCCAGAATCTGGTACACCATGATTGATCAAAGCGTATTGAAATTGATAAACACTTGATCAAGGAAAAACTAGAAGCGGGTAGATTCATACCCCTTACATATCTACACATGGACAACTTGAATATACACTTACTAAAAGATTAAGTAGCTCAGCATTTCAAAATATTGTCTCTAAGTTGGGAATGATACACATCTATTCAGTAGCTTGAGAGAAGTGTAGGAAAATATAATGTTTATGAGAGAATATATTTTTTTATAAAAAAAATGTTAGAGTTTTTAGGATTTTTATTAGAAAAGTTTATTTTATGAAGAATGAGTCATGTGTCAGCGGTGTATAAAAAGGAGTTAGGATTCTATGTATTGTTCAAGTTTGGAATTAAGACAATTCCTAATTTTCAACAATTAGGTCTAGGGGAAATGCATAGATACAAGCTTCTTGAAGGATGTTTTAAGCTCATTTTCCTAAGTCATCATATTTGGTTTAAAGAATCTTACACCTACACCTAGTAGCCACATCTCTTACGGTTGGTTTGGTATATCATGCTACTTGTAGAAATTATAGCACTAGTAAACCAAGGGTATAAGTAAAAAAAAAGGACAACCCGGTGCACGAAGCTCCCGTCATGCGGAGTCCCGAGGAAGGACCTGCTTTTTGCAAAAGGTTGTTTCCCGGATTCGAACCCGTGACCTTTTGATCACATGGCAACAACTTTACCGTTGCGCCAAGGGTATAAATAAATGGCTAAAATGATATATTTTTCAACATAAATTAACTATGTGGGTATGACAAGAAATCAAAGACTAAAACAATTTTTATACAGTAAGGAAAGAAAAATAGGATGAGGAAACTATGTAAATACAAAAAACCATAGTTAGCATGAGGCGCCTAAAAGCGCATAAGCGATGTGGGGCTTAAGGCACAATGCACAAGGTGAGTGATATGTGTATTTTATATAGGATTTTTATCATGTTTGACGCATGTCTTCTCCCATTTTATATGCATATATTTCATATTATGGCCTTTTTGTGCTTCATGTTGATACTTTCCTATTTCGGAGGATTACTCTCGTGTATTTTTTTGATGGGGCACAAAAAGGAGCAAAAACGAAAATTAAAGACCAATATTTGAAATCCCATGTCTGCCACGAGTGTTCATGCCCACCGGCACAGGCCATGCCCCATCCGCCGAACCGGCCACGAGCGCTCATGCTAGTTGACATGGCCCATGGCCAACTCCCCTTGCAGTCGTCGCACCCAACACAGGCGCCCGTGCCAGCTAGCACGTGTCGAGCACTCACCCTTTGCCTATAAAATGTTGATTTCATTCCCTTGAGAAGGGATCCCCGATTTAGAGTCACCCAAGGGCTCCAAGTCAACCTGAGAAGACATTCTAGAAGGGCTTCGACGCCATCAATACTTGGACTGGAAATCAAGAGCATTCGGAGAAGCGATCTTGCAACAAAACTAAGATATTGCTTGTTTTCTAAATTTCTGATCTGAACTTGTTTGTAATCATTCGAAGAAAAATTTCAGGTTGTAACTCCATTTCTATGGAGTAGATTCTAAATTCTAAGACTAAGGATTAGCCCTTTGTTATGTGAACACCTTCGTTTTGATCTATGAATGTTTGATTGTTCATATTCAATGAAATGTTAATTTGTGGTCCAGATCTACCGTGTAAACACGATCTCAATCCTCTAACCCATAAAAACCCGAGACGTGGGTAATCGGCTAAGGAAGTAGATCGGAATGCCACAAGGAGTAATAGGTCGTCATAGATCTTAATGGATTAATTTCAATTTCATCATCACACGGTAGGAGAGGGTTATTAGGGGGTTATGGGATCTCGTGACAAGGTCTCCATATGAAAGTGATCCCTAAGCTTAGCTGCTTTGAAAGTAGACGATGAATTGGAGTTGATATGTCGATGTAGTTCCAAAAATTTATATTGGATATCATAAGATAGTCTACCAACATGAACCATCATTGAGGATACGACGCTCAAATATAGATTAGGTGTTTACTAACATTGTGGTAAACCTAAAATCCTAGAATTGCCTTCACCGATCAAATCCACCTAGATCTCTCTGCCTTCCTTTTCTTTCTTCTTGATTGAATCTCCTCCCTCCCTCTTTTCCTCACTCATTTTCTAGTTCTTAACACTCAACATTCGTGATTAGTCTAGCTAATTAAATTTGTTTAGTAAGCTAGTACTCGGCCAACAGTCTTTATGGGTTTGATATCTTCTATTACTTGACGACATTCCTGTGCACTTGCGGATTTATCCACATAAGTTTTTAGCGTCATTGCTGGGTATTGGTTTTGGTTAATATTAGCTAAATAGCAAATTGATTGGATTAGACTCTTTTTCTTTTCTTTTATTTTTGTATTTCTATGCACTCTTTTAATTTAGTTTCTTTTCCTTTTTCAGGAAATGCCTTAGTATAGTTGGGGAATTTTTTGTCATTTGATCCTTAGATTGATCGCACATATCATCGACGACTAAGTGAGCAGCAAGCAATGGATCCTAATCAAAATTAGAATCTCTCAAACCTCCTCATGGTGAACAATAATAGGTCACTTGATGATTATGCATTGCCAAGTGTAAGAGGATTCAAATCTAGCATTGTCCGGCCTATAATTGAAGCAAACAATTTCGAGCTCAAGCCGGCCTTAATTCGCAAAATTCAGCAATGTCAATTTAATGGAGCACTAATATGCATTTGGAGAATTTTCTTAAAATCTATGGTACCTTAAATAAAAATGGAGCTTCTACTGAGGGGCAAAGCCAAAATGTGGCTATCATCGCTGCCCAGGAAACAGTGTTTTAAATCGAGTAGCGTTGGTTCATAGCGTTTTTGTCTTGTCATCGCGTAGCGTAAATAGCGAAGCGTATAACGCAAGCTTTTCGTGCCCATCAATGTTTAAATTTAAAAAAATAAAATATACTTATATAAGTAAAATAAAAATAACATAACCTAAAATTAATCATAATAATTAATTACATGTCAAAATATCTCGTAACAACAATTTAAAAAGTCCTATAATTAAAACAACATAACCTAAAAATAATCAATATCATCCAATTCTATATCACTATCATCATCAATAGTGTCTATGGTTGAAAATTTTCCACTATTAAAAGTTGTTGGAATTACTTCTCCATAATTTTCAACATCAAGATGATTATCTTCCACATCAACAAGACTCAACCTTGCTTGTTTGTCTTTGCTTCCACCTATTATATAAGAGATACAACATTTAAGGATCAATTATAGGTGAAGTAGATATAAATAAATAATTTGCATATGCTTAGTGCTTACTTGAATTTTCAACAACTCTTTTTTTTGAATTCGTAGGAGGAACTTCAACTATATCCATTATATAAGAGATACAACATTTAAGGATCAATTATAGGTGAAGTAGATATAAATAAATAATTTGCATATGCTTAGTGCTTACTTGAATTTTCAACAACTCTTTTTTTTGAATTCGTAGGAGGAACTTCAACTATATCCTCAACATCTTTGATCCGCTTATCTGAGTCAAAAAGACTTTCAAAGGTAGCCGACGGCACACTCACAATAGAATCACTTTCAAATAATTCATCATCTTCAAGTCATTTAGTAGTTACGGGGAGAATTGGACCTTCTTTCTCAGTTATCCATTCATCATCCGAATTAATTTCATCAACTACGATGGGATCAATCTTGTCTCTCCTCCTAATGCTTCTCTTCCTAAGCTTGAAGTTATATTTCACAAACACCAACGCATTCAACTTTGCATGTTCAAGCCTATTTCTCTTTTTTGTATGAATCTAATATTACAAAGAAGAAAACATATATATATATATAAATTAAAAATAAATAATGATATGAAAATTATAAAACAATTAAAATTCAAGTAGAGTTAGAAACTTAGAATACTCACCGATTCAAAAGTGCTCCGATTTCTTTCACATCCCGAAGCACTACAAGTGAAACCAAGCACTCGAATTGCAAATGTAGTAAGCTCGGGTGTCTTACTCCCAAAACGTTCCCACCACGAAACTAATAAGTAATAACATTAAAAAAAATTACAAGAATGTATATAATTTTAAAATATGAATGCTAGTATAATTTTACAAGAACGGTTACAAGAAGAAAATTTTACCCGGAGTTCGCAACATCCTTGTTCGTTTTGCTATTGGAGTTACAAATTCTCCTTCAGATTTATTATACAAGTCCAATTGGATGTCGGCTTTAAGACGATCATTAGAAGACAACATCCTATCCATGCAAGCATGCAATCCATCTCTAATTTCATCACAAACAGAAAATCTTTCTTCATAACACAATTGCGGGTTCAAATAATACCCGGTCATGTGTAGAGGATGATGAAGTTGTGGAGTCCATCGTGAATCAATTTTTTTCCAAATGGGCTTGTATTTTCTGTCAACTCCCCCACAATTAAATTTTATTCTCTTTTGCCTTATCCATAAGTTCATAAATATATCCCATGGCCGATCTCTCCTCCGAATCAACTTCCCTTAACACACTTACAAGAGGAACAACACTCTTAACACAAAATACAACATGTGGCCAAAAGTTGGGATCATTAATAACATTCTCTTCACGACCTTCCCCTGAGTTGTTTGAGATAGTGGTGAACTAACCCAATCTTCGGAAGCAAACATTTGTTCAAGTGGCCTTTTAACATTATACATACTCTGAAGAGTGAGAAATGAAGTAGCAAAGCAAGTAACAACGGGATGGAGAATTTCTTTACCGTTTGTATACTTTCTCATCAAAGAAAGTATAGTCCCATGACCATAAAGGAACTTCACAACCATCTTAGCTTGCTCAATTGTGTCAGAAAAAATCTTCAACTTTGTAATATCCTCAAACATTAGATCAATGCAATGCGCCGCACAAGGTGTCCACCAAATTCTATGTCTAGTCTCCATAATTTTTTTCCCCGCCTTAATGCAATTCGAAGCATTATCCATGACAATTTGAATTACATTTTCCTCTCCCACCTCATCAACAACATCATCAAGATATTTAAAGATCAATTCTCCATTTTTAATAGAAGTTGATGCATCAATAGATTTCAAAAAGAAAGTGTCAGCAGCACTCGTCCAACCATCAGACATAATAGTGCATCCATATTTTTTCCATGCTTTTTTATGCTCCTCATATATTAGGTTGATGTCATCAACCTCAGCTTTAAGTATCCAAGTTCTTAACTCATGCATTGAAGGAGGCTCGAACCCTCTTCCATATTCCGCAATGCCCTCAACCATAGGCAACCAATAAGTATCATTCACAACATTAAACGGAAGTGCGGCAGAGTAAATAAAACGAACAACTCTACACTTCACATCAACCAGTAAATCTTTTTTGTATGTCGAATTTAGGGTTGTTTGTCGAGGTCCAGAACTAACAAATCCATGAAGGGTACCTTTACCTTTTGATTCACCACTACCAAAACATCCAATTGAATTTCCCGCTACATTTCCAACTTTTGATGATTGCATACTCATACTCTGAGGATCTTCACCAATCTCTCGGAACAATTCGGTTTGTTTGCTTTTAGATGCTTTAATTTTGTCAAGTGATTCTCTAATTTCTTTCTTAATATCATCCGGAACACTAACACAAGGTGCAACCCCTTTATGAGTTTGAGCTAAATGTTCCTTCAAGCGAGTAATCCCTCCATTCGATATATGATGACAAAATTTGCACCGAACAGATTTTTCCCCTTCATTTTGATAACAATACTTCCAACCAATATCTTTTTTATCTTTTTTTGACAAATTCGTAGACATTGCAAATTCTAACCAGACAATCAAAATCCTAGAAAAATAAAAGAAAAAAAATCAGAACAAATAATTAATTAATTGGAAAAAAATGGGAATCAATCAAGGCATCTAGAAGATCGATCATTGGATCGATCCAAGGAATTGGATCGATCCTGTGATCGATCGAGATCCTTTCTGCTCAAACAGAAAGGATCTGGATCAATCACTCGATCGATCCAGTGATCGATCCAGATGCCCTGGATCGATCACTCGATCGATCCAGATACCCAACTCGCGAAATCTTTGCTCCTTAGAGAAAAAAAAACAAAGAAATGAAGAAAACGAAAGGAAGGAGAAGAGCTTACCTCCAATCGTTGTCCCTCGCCGTCGCTCACAGGTCACTGCTCGCCGCTCGCCTTGTCGCCCGCTGATCACAGGTCACTGCTCGCCGCCGCTCATAGGTCTCTGCTCGCCGCTCACCTCTCGCAAGTTGTCGCTTGCCGATCGCCGCCTGTCGCCTCTGCCCTACCTTCGCCTCTGCCCTACCTCGACAATCACGATTCGACGTCTTTGCCCTACCTATTGTGTAAGCAATTTGCAATTATAACGCCCGCTATGGGCCGCTAAGTCATGATAGCGCACGCTATGTGTGCTATCTATGCTTTTGTCCCGAATAGCGTGGGCTATTCGGGACAATCGCTAATCAGCGAATATTGGAGAGTGTTCGCTGATCGTAGTGCGCGATAGCACGCTATGTAGCGCGCGATAGCACGCTATGTAGCGCGCTATTCGCCGCTATCGAAAACCCTGCCAGGAATGTATAGCAACATGGGATCAATGCAAGTTAAGATTTTTGAACAAATACTACCCCCAAGCAAGATGGCTCACATAAGACACCTTATCACGAATTTTATACAAATGGATGGGGAGTCATTGTTTGAGTCTTGGGATGATACAAAAGTCTACTATAATAGTGTCGACATCATGAGCTTAAAAGATGGCTAATCATACACACGTTCTACAATAGGATTTCCTATGCGACTAAACAGAGGAGCTATAATGAACAAAACACTTGAAGAAGCTGAGGAGATCATTGTGAGTGTAGTATTTAACCATCATCAGTGGGTCAATGAGAGGAGTGCCCCTATGCAAGCCCCAAGAATGCGCACAGTTAATCAAGTGGATTTCATGGTGGCAAGGTTGGATGCGATGAGCAAGCGCTTGAATACATTGAGTATAAATCCTGTTAATGTCATCCTTGCTTCTTGTGAAATCTATGGAAAATCAAGACATATTGGGGAGAATTGTTCAGTCTTGGCATCTATACATGGTGGTCAAGTGAAACATGTGCATACAGTCAACAACTTCAATTCAAGACCAAACAACCCCACTCTAGCACCTATAATTCAGGATGAAAGAACTATCCAAATTTTTCATATCGAACAAATCAAGGTCAATTTCCAAATCAAGAGAATCATGGGCAAAATACTAAACCTCGACTAAAAAATCAAATATGGAGAAGATGATGGAATAATTTATAGCTACACAATCTGAAGTCAATCAAAGGTTTCGCCAACAACATTCCAATCACGAAGGCATAATCAAAGAAATGGAGACTTCAATTAATACTCTTACAAATCACACAAAAATGTTGGAAAATCAAGTTGCTCAAGTTGCAAATTTGATTTCAAAATCTGCCGAGAAATTTCCACGATAAATGGAAATAAACTCGGTTGAACATTGCAATACTATAAACTTGAGGAGTGGGAAGATGTTACAAGACTTAACGGGAAATGAGAAGGATATACCAAAAGGTCTTGCTAAAGAAAACAATGCACCAAAAACACCTATGGTGGTAGAGGAATTAAGCAAACCCAAGGAGCCAAAAGAAGACCTCTTTCTAAAGCCTCCGGTCCAAGCTTACCAACCTCCTATCCCATTTCCACAACACTTGGTAAAAATGAAGCAAGATGAAGAATTTGGAAAATTTTTGGAGAAGAAAATCTGCCTGGAGGTGGCATTACTTGATGCAATGCACCAAATGTCGCAGTTCGCTAAATTCATGAAGGATATCATCTCTCACAAGAGGAAAAAGGAGAGCCATAAAGAATGTAGTGCTATAATACAAAATGAGCATTCTCAAAAGCTAAAAAGAACCCGGAAGCTTTTATATTCCCTGCTTCATCAAAGATAGAAAGATAAACAAAGGTTTTTTATGACTTGGGAGCAAGCATGAGTTTGATGTCATTTTCTATGTGTCAAAGGTTAGGTCTAGGGGACTATAAGCTCACAACCATGACGCTACAATTGACCGACCACTCTTGTCGATATCCTCTAGGGATTTTAGAGGATATTCTGGTGCAAATTGGAGGTATTGTCGAGCTAACCTATTTTGTTGTGTTGAAAATGGAGGAGGATTCTCACGTACCTATTATTCTTGAGAGACCCTTCTTGGCCACCACTAGAGTGATAATAAATGTGAAGAATCATAAGCTTTCATTTACAATGGGAAAAAATAAGTTGGAGTTTAATCTCTCCAAATTATCAAGTGATTTACATGAAGGAAGCCTAGGGGAGAAAAGCAATTCTGAATATTCAAAGGATCATTCTAAAATACCCCTGGACACCGAGCCAAACATAGAGGCTATGAAACAAGGGAAGTATATTATCCGAGAAAGAGAATCATCAAGAGAATAAATTTTCCAATTTAGAACGTTTGGAGGAGGGGAAAGGAATTCTCTCAAAGCAAAAGCTCCAAGTTGAGTTCTAAAAAAGGGTCAAGCTAAGGATCTTAAACAAATGCTTCTTGGGAAGCAACCAAGCCTTTCATTTCTTAGATTTTTAATTTTTCATTCGTTGATCTTTGCTTTTAAAGTGTTTTTAATCAAGTCATTTTATTTTGCAGGTCATCAAACAAACATCGGAGGTTGACACGGGCGGTCTTGCTCACCGGCACAGCCTGTGCTGAGTTCGCCAAACGCAACACAAGCGCGGAAGGGCCCATGCATTGGCACGACCCGTATCGCCGAAACCCGTGCCCGTGCCCTAGCTGACCACCGCCCATGTCCTCAAGAGATCTTTCCAAACCCTTCACTCCTTCCTCTAGACCCCTTCTCTAAGCTTCCTCTAGCCCTAAACCCTCATCTCCACCCTTTTCTCAGGAAATCACCCTTCTTGTCCTAAATCCCTACTTTTTGAGATCTTAAAGGAAGGATGAAAAGAACATGGCAAGGAGAAGCTTCTACTTCCAAAGGGAAAGGAAAGGAGAAGGAGAAGGAGAAGGAGAAAACACGCAACAAGGGTAACAATCTTCACGGTATTATTTTTCATAAAGTTCAAAAAGCACGCTATGATATTCTTGTTAAACGAAGGATTGCACCCGTGAGGTACATAGATGAGCAGGTTATAGATGACCTAAGTATTAAGGTTGGCATATCATGGTTGATAAGTAAAGTAAATTGGGATGAGTTGATGAGTATATGTTGTCCTACTTACACTAGAACAACCCTTTTTTTGAGCTCAGTGGATGCTGAAATCCTAACAGGGAGAAGTTGCGAGGATGGGAAGATCACGTTTAGTTTGTTTAATGATGATTATTAATTGACATTAAAACAATTTAATTATCATTTCGAATTTCCTAATGGAGGGGAGAGAAGAATGCCTAGGGACTTTCATGCCACTGCCTTTTAGGAGAAATTTATTGGGGAGATTAAATATGAACCCTCAAGAGCTAAAGCATCTAATCTTCAAAATCGTGTCTTCCGGTACCTCTATAGAGTGATGGCCAATCGCATTTAGTCATTTCAGATTTCCTAATGGAGGGGAGAAAAAAATGCCTAGGAACTTTCATGCCACCGCCTTTTGGGAGAAATTGACTGAGGAGATTGCATATGAACCCACAAGAGCTAAAGCAACTCATCTACAAAATCCTATCTTCCAATACCTCCATAGAGGATGGCCAATAGCATTTTGAAAGGAGGATAGTTAGTGAACTTTTATGCCTATGGTGTATACTGCATGGAGGGAATATTGATTATGGTTTACACTGTATTAGACACATGATCAAAGTTGGGAAAGCTCCTTCAGGGACAATAATGGTTGGTGGGTTTATTACCCATATTACTAAAAACCTTGGATATGACTTAAGTGAGTTAGAGATGGTAGAGGGGCAAAATTGGGAAAGCTCCTTCAGGGACAATAATGATTGGTGGATTTATTACCCATATTGCTAAAAACCTTGGATATGACTTGAGTTAGAGATGGTAGAGGGACATTCAAGTATTAACATTGGGACATGTCTAGCAGCTAGGATGGTTGTCCATGATGGAGATTCATTTGGTTTTGTGCTTAAAGATCGGATACCCTTTAGGCTACCTAATGTCGAATACACAAGTATAACCAACCTGACAATTGGAGGTATTTGGTGCAAGGATGGCAATGGGTCGAGTTTAAACTCGACTCCCTATTAAACCCGCCCCATTCGGGGCGAGTTTAAACTCGGTCAAATGGGTTACGGGGTGGATCTAAACCCGTTGATTGGGTTTAGAAGCGAGTTCGAGGCGGCTTACGGCTTTCAATGAACCTGTCTAATATATATATATATATATATATATAGGGTAATTTTGCATGCACTCCCCATTGATAAACAAAACTTTGCATGTAGTCCCTAGTGGTGAAAAACTTTGTTTCCACTCCCTAGTCAAATATGTTTACCTAATTGTCCATGATATTTTTGGGTATAAAAAATCCAAAAATCAGTATCATTTCTCTTAAATTCAGTACATTAAAATTAGAATTCAGTATATTTTCTATCAAATTGAGTACGATTTTTTTTTCACTTCAATTAGATGGAAATTATACTAGATTTTCTTTAAATGACTCAATTGGATGAAAAATTTACTAGATTTTCTTTAAATGGTAAATGATGTTGAATTTTTGAGTAATTATATTAAGTATGAAAAATATCGTACTCAATTTAATAGAAAATATACTCAATTCTAATTTAATGTGCTGAATTTAATAGAAATTATACTCATTTTTAAAGTATTTGTACCGAAAAATATGAGGGTTAATTTTGATAGAAAATATACTCAATTCTAGTATAAAGTACTGAATTCTAGTTATAAAGTACTGAATTTAATCAGAATGATACTCATTTTTAAACTTTTTATACCTAAAACATTTGAGGGCAATTTGGTCATGATATTTACATGAGGGGAGTTGAAGCAAAGGAAACTTTGCATGTAGGGAGTGGAAACAAACTTTTTTAGATAGGGGGACTGCATGCAAAATTAAGAATGGAATTAGGGATTTTTCTCCACTTTACCGATATATATATATATATATATATATATATATATATATATATATATATAGTATAATATAATATAATATAATATAAAATATACAATAATAATAACTTATTGTTGACTTATTTTTTTTTAGCTTAGCGGGTTGACGGGTCAAACCCACTATAGACCCGTCGAGTTTTGAGCGGGGACGGGGCGGGTTGAAAAATTAGGCGAGGTGAGTCTGGGTTCGAGTATATTTTTTTTTGGCAAGACAGGTTCTGAGATTGGTCAAACCCGGCCCGAACCCGCCCTATTGTCATCCCTAATTTGGTGATATCATGCGAATGCATTCTCACATTTTTGGTGATTCTTATTTTTCTATATAGTAGTAGAATTTTTTAGAAGCGTCATCGAGTTGATTGGGTTTCACCATATACCTATTTGATAGTTTGACCATTACACTTTACTTATGATTTGATTTCGAAAGGTGAATTTAGTACAAAATAGTCATGATTCATTTTGTTGGACTAGTAGCATGGTGACCATAGGTGAACCTCTCCCAATATTTTAGTTACTGGATTATGCTCGAATTGTGTCAACTCATTTGGAAAAATAAAATTCCCATGTAAAAAAACAAAGAATGGAAGAAAAAAAAAAGGTGAAATGCAATAAAGCATTTGTGAAAAAAAACTGAAAAAATAAAAAATAAAAAATAAAAAGAGTCTGAGTAGCAAAAATGGGATAGAAAACTGTTGTGAGTGGAAATGATAAGATATCCCTTTGAGATCGAGTTAGGTGAAATATTTATCTATTTCTCTCAATATCGAGAATGCCTTTGAGACTTTATGTTCGGAGAGGGGGCAAACCTCGCATATGGCAAGTAAGTGTCTAAAGTTGGAAACCTTGGGAACACAATAGAATGATGACTTGACTTAGAGTGGAACTTGAAACCTTAGAAACAAAATATGCACTTTGCATGTAAACAAGCTTGTAGACTTGGTGGAACTAATTGAATGTCCTTGCTTAAAGATGATACTACTTGATAGGATTAGATGAATTTATTAAAGTTTGGGAGATGGTTATTCACATG